>NC_062518.1:33381139-33681139 GCF_022655615.1 Tachysurus fulvidraco
CCTATAAGTCTTGCTTTTTTCTTTTTTTCTTTTTCAGAGGATATCCAGCCAGAACAAGCTATCATTTGTGTGAAGAGAAATCTTGTCGGAGATTGCACATTGCTCTCCCACAGCTATTTGAGGAATAAATATTCAAGTGTCAGTCTGGTGTCATGAAGAGTTTAAAGTGGTTGATCATGTCCTCAGAGGCATCATAAGCTCAGGTCTTTCGTAATGCTTCACGGAACGTGGTTATCATAAAAAAGGCACAACGTCGTCTCCTCTTGTATTTTATCAGTGTTACTTTAGTTTCTTATTCCGGTGTCTCAAAAGGTCAGACTAGTTTTTTTTTCTGCACTCCACTGAACTCAGGAGCCTTTTTTTTTTCACCTCGGACTGGAGAAGAGGTTCTTAAAAGTTTTGCCACCAGGGACCTAATTAACTGTTTCAAAAAATAAATAAAAATGACAAAGACCCCTGAGTTCAGATTTACAGTAGAGAGATCATAAAGAGCACAATCCATCTATTCTGATATTCGGCTCTTTATTCGAGTGTGTACGGTGATGTATAAACATGTTTTTAATAAAATTGTTATTAAGTTGTGTAGTTTGGATAAACTTTTTAGTTCATGTCACCGGTTATAAATGTCAATATAATATATAATATAATAAACAATATAAAAGCTAGTTCAGCGGATATCCCTCGAACGTTTTATAATATAAAATAACTTTAAGTCACTCTTGATAACGCTGTCTAACAAATGCTGTAATTGATTTCCACCGTCGGTTACGGACTTAAGCACATAGGAGTTTTCATTTCAAGCATTATTGGCTTTAAGGAAGCACGGTGTCAGTTGCACATTAATATTTTGATTGGTAGCTAATTTTCATCCTCACGCTACATTGACATGCACAGCAACCTGCTGTGACAAAGCGAACCGTAGATCCTTCAGTTTTAGTTTCTGGTGACATGAGCGACGGTATTTCTTTGGCAACCAATAGCAAGAACCTCTACAGGCTACTTTGAAGTGCAGTGACTGGTGTGAACACTAGCTTTATTTTAAGTAGCTATTTTCAGACCTCATATTTGTAATGACTGCTGAAGCCTACTATCTATCCAAGATAGTATATGATGAAACGATTATCCTCAAGGTATCTGCGAGGTCTAATAGGTATCTAAAGTGTTGACGCGTCCGTGCAACCATTTTCAGCTAATATTCATGAAGCGAGAGCAGGAGGAGTTTTAAGACGCTTTGGTTTGCTGCATGTAAACGAACCGTGAAACATTCATCAAGGGAATGGCGAGAGAAATAATAGATTATAAATGAAGTAAAGTATGAAGAAAAGCTGAAATGCAACAAGGAGCTTGTTTACAGTGGAAGCGTCTTTTCCGTTACATGTCATGTTAGTTTTCTTCACACACAGGGTACAGATTAGTATGTAGTGTAAGTAGGTGAACTCGTATGCAGGGTTAGATGGAAAAAGTGGTTCTGTGAAAACAGGATTGATTTTGGAGCACATACTGTATCTGGTCTGCATCATGTATTAAAGCAGTTAAGAAGCATCAAAGCGAAGGAGAGACGGGACTCTCCCCTCACGGGATCTCTTTTCATATCAGTACTCAGAATCGAGAGTAAAGCACGTTATCAAGCAAATGTGATCAAGAGCAAGGAACTGTGTCTGTATTTTTCACATTTGAAGCAGCACGTAGTAAGCAGATGGAAAGTGAAGATGCAACACAGTGTATCGCTAACACCTTCTGTCTCTCACATTTACTCCCCCCCTTTCTTTTCCCCTGCTACAGAGCACAAGTGAGCTAAAGGTCAGAAGAGACTTTTTAAAATAGTTCTTCTTCTTCTTCTTCCTCTTCCTCTTCCTCCTCCTCCTCCCTGCCCTCTTCATAAATATGTTACTTTTATAAAATCTCATAGTTTCTTTATGTTCCATGGCATCTCAGTCTAAGGTCGTGAAATATGATGTCAGAGTAGCGTGATCGGGATGAGTGTTATCGGTGGTGAGACAGAAGGCACGACGAAGCTGTTACAAATCTGAGCAGGCGCATTAAATGACCCCGGGCCCCACAACACAGATTGCTGTAGTACACACGAGTCATCTGTTTACCAACTAATGGAAGTGCCCAGGGGTCATGTACAGTATAAACGTTTACAGTCCCATTCTCTTCGACAAGGATCGTGTTCACTTGATTTCTTTCTGTTAGAAACTCTTAAAGCCTTCATTAGGAGTGTTTAATTCAGCAGCACCTTTCTCTCATGCTAGTACCCTTCAGTTCCAGTCTCTGCGGGTCAGGATTGAGGTCCAGATTCGGATTTGCAACATGCTACAGAAATATTTCTCCACTGAAAGAGCTGTCTGTTATTGCGATAAGGCAAAGAAAACAAAAGCAGGATAAATGATATGTACACAGAGAAAAAATGAAAGCCGTATTATATAAAAATGCACAATAATAAAAGAGAGAACGATAAAATGTAACTAATAAAACTCCTAGAATAACTGGTGGCTGAAAAGGGTTTGGGGAAAGAATAAAATGCTGAGTTATGACCAGAAAGTGGTGCAGTTTTTTTTTTTTTTGTGATTTAATGCAGACATAACACTTCATTGTAATACCATACTGTGAATTAGAAATGGTGGCTAAAGCACTGCTGGGTGGGCTTTCTTGCATTGATTTCTGGATATTTAGTGAGTAAGCTGGTGACTCTAATTGTGTTAATAACTTTTAACAGCTTTTAATAACTGTTTAATAACGAAAATATGTCGATTCATCGGTTACATATCAGTGCTTCCTGAAAACACATTATCCAATCTGGCAACCATGAACTTGTATGCAAATTGCTACCTGATTTGTGCAGCTTTTTTTTTTTTTTTACACACATTTCCTAATAACTGATCCACACTTACGCTTTATCAGATTTTATTTCCGTAGTGTATCTTGTATTTGAATTTTTTTCCCTTGAGTCTCTCTTTTGAACTTTGTCTGACTAAGAATTAAAAAAAATGTAATAATTAAGTGTAAAGATGGTGATGCAAAAATTGGTACAGTTTTCTTCCAGTCTCATACCCAGTCTCTGACAGCTGGGTATCCAGTCTGTTGACAGCTTCGAATCCAGTAGGATAAAAGTGTTATTTTTTAATTGGAGCACAAAGCAAACTAGTAAAAATTCTGCCTGTCATCTACAGCAATGTTTTCTAGTTCGTCTAGCATCCAGAACATTCTGAAAGTGTACACATGGGGTGTGTTTGTTTGTTTGTTTGCGCATGTTTGCACGTGTGTGTGTGTGTGTGTGTGTGTGTGTGTGTTTGCATGCATGATTGTTTTAGGCAAGCAGCCAGCAACAAAACGGCTCTCCAGAAAGACCCATATGGAACATCTATGGGCCCTGCTTGATGTTGGAAGTGGGGAGAGAGAGAGGGAGAGATTTCTTTGACTCTTCCCTGTCATTAAAATGTCCTCTTGACAACAAGTAGCTGGTGCTGTGGGATCAACCATATGTGCCTAGCCTCAGGCGACCCAGTATGTCCGGGCCAAAACAGAACCAGCCGTGCCGAGCCATTGCTTTTCCAATCCGCTCCACCCTTGTGTCATTAGTCAGGGTATTTAAAGGCAGAAATTATTGTCTCCTGTCAGTAATCCCTTTGCTCCCCAAAATAGGGCACTTTTACGTCTCCTTCTTCCTTGAGGGTGTGGTACGGTTTGAAACGATGGCAGCGAAATGAATTGTCCTTAAAATCGCTTTGCTTGTTTCAGGTCCCAGTGAAATGGCTTGAAAGCCATTCTTCAAAAACAGGAAGTCGGAGTGATGACTCTCTGACGTACTTAACAATCAATAACATTTGAGATACACCAAACCTCTGACATATCTGAATAAACTTGACTGTACGTTAGCAAACCAGATAAATGTGGAGGACAGGAGAGAATTTTTCTGTGGAGGATTGCTCACCACTGCCATGTCCTGAGCACTTCAGCTAACCTACCTTAACCAGCTCTAACCATTTACCTTAACCACCTTATCTGGCTGTTACTTCCCTGTTTGAAATGAATAACTTTTTTTATAACAAGGATTAGTTTCTTACCCAAGGTATATTTGGAAATAAATGCGTGTGCGATGAGGACGCACAGCCAAAAGCATACTCACGAACCATGTTTGGTGTAAATGAACTGCTACTGTAGAGAAAGACCTGCTTTCGGGGGCAGAGCATATTATTAATTTAATCACAGGACTAGACTGTATGTTAGCAAACCAGATAAATATGGAGGACAGGATTTTCCTTTCTCTGGAATCACTATAATGTGAATAATATGTGAATAATTCCTTTCACATTAACTAAGGAACAGGTACAAAAAGCTATATGAAACATCAGTTTTGATTTCAGGTGCATTTTGAATTTGAATGCAGTTGTAGATGATAGTATTGTTACTTTTGCACTGCTCAGCTGTAAAGACAAGCTGTAGTCAACCTGTATTTCTAGGAAGGCCACATGTGTGTCACAAAGTGTCCTGGCTTAATTCATCCAAATTCAAACAAGCTAAGTCTGTTCCTAAAATTTGTGTACACATCAGCATGTGCTAAGCCCAAGAAAAACATATGGTGCCCTTTGGCTTAGACATTCAGTTCATGGCACAAGTTTACACTAATTATGTCTCATTTCCCTCGTACATGCTTGAATCTTCAGATCATGTTTGTCCCTTTTTTGTGTCATTCAGATGTCTTTGGGGAAAGTTGAATGGGGGCATACGTGTATGGCACGGCTCACCCTCAGCGGTGACACTGTTGGCTCCTTGACCGTGTTGACACAGTGGCACAGTGCTGGCACACATCCAGTCTCTTTCCTGCAAGGTTTCACCACATGAGTTGCAAGGAATTGGTCTATTGTACTTTTTGAATGATTGAATAATAAAGCTTTTGTTTTAACAACAATGGCTGGTTAACAAATGTTTTTTTTAGTAATTGAGCAATATTTATTATTTAAAAAAAAAGCATTGTGACAGTAAAGGAATAAAGGAATGACTTGGGCTTTGCTTATATTTAGTTATCTCTAAACAGACAACCAAACAAACAACACAATTAAATCGCTGAACAAACTATCACGTTATGTTCGATTGTTATTTGTAGTGGACCTCCAAACTGTCTTCAAACTTCAAGAGCAGTGTTTTAAATGGCTTCCAGATTCCAGCCACAAAACATCACTGAACATCTTCCCTAGTTTTCAGAGCATATGTTTTTTTTTGTTTTTTTTTGCAGTCAAATTGGTGATGGAAACATACCGATGGTGTACATGACCGATTCTGGTCTAATCCAACCGCAGAACACAATGCCAATTGTAATTGTAATGATGCTTGGTGAAGTTCAGGTTCTGCATTTAACCGTGCACAATTATGATAGTAGCATTTAACAGTTGAATCTGCAACTTGATCACACCACCGCCACCCCACCCAATTTCACCACCTGCCTTTTTGAACACTCATTTTCCTTAATGGTATTTTTAACTGTGTGTTTGTGTGTTTGTTTTTATATACATTCCTTGATTTTTGTAAGTCAACGACCAACTCGAAAGGTTTCATGAGGTTTTTTGTTGTTGTTGGAACAAAGGCACATAGATTAGCTTCTTGTTTGAGTGGATTTTTTTTCCTGTATTTTCTTAAAAAAGAAATTTATATAGAGTAGCAAAAATCCCAGATGTTACTGTAAGTACAATATATTTTTTTTGTTATCTTATGCGATACACTTTTATGCCACAAACTAATGATTGCAGTAACTACTTATAGACAGGTATTTAGTCAGACATTAGACTTGTGCTCCATGTTACTCAATATCCTTCGTTACCAGTGTTTTGTGGTGTTTAACCAGGCAACTGGTGAAGTTTTGGCGGACCGTAGGTACGTAGGTGGCAGGCTGAGCTCGTATCGCCAAGTGATATCAGGAAGATGGTATTTCTCAATGAGCCAGCACTGAAAATGTAGTCACAGCGGTTAGGTCTTAGAAATTTATCTTTCTTCCTGCAGGCACCTGACAGGCAGGATATGCTTCTAATTTACTGCCCACCACCACCAGAGTGTGAGTCACACTTTCACACTAAAGACACACACATCAGCCATATTTTCTTCAAGCCTCACACTACAAACTCGCATCACACAGTAGTGGTAATGACAGTTGTGTAAGTAGTAAGGACAATCCCCTGAGGCCCTGAAACACTATCCCTACTTTAAATCCACTCTGTCTCTGTTTGATAATGCTGCTGATTTAAATCCCAGGGCAAGCTGCAACAGACTTGTGTGCAATAGTGATGATGAAAGATGAGTAAATGTGCATGAGAGAGTGCAGATGTTTTCCTTCATGTCCATTTTGTGAGTGTGTGTGTTTTTGATTGAAGAGCACCACTGTTTGCCTTCACGGGTGAAAGCAGGACGTGAGAATTGAGACCTGAGGTGGTGGTAAAAAGCAAGCTCTCTCTTTGAATTAGTTTATTAAAAAACAAATTGTAATTATCTTCTAAAATATTTCTCTCCACTATAAATGTGAATGTATCGCAAATCTCCTTGTAGAGAGTAATGAGAGATTCTTATTTTGGAGAAAAATGAAACCTTTTTTCCGTATTGAATCATTGCAGTAAGTGTGTCTAAAATGTAATCATACACTTCCACAGGCTATTGTGAGGAGTGATGGAGCAGACAAAACGAGTGTGAATGCCAGGTTAGATCAGTTTACTTGATAACACGGTCAACATTCTTTACTTGATCCTTCTGCTTTAGCGTTCCTCAGAAGCATGTGTATCAGTGTGGTGTCAAAGTACTAGTGTTAGAACATGACCTCAAGCTTGATGCGTAGCTCTATGTTTAGTGTGTGTCTGTGTTTTTCTGTGTCTCTGTGTGTGTCCGTGTTTTTGTGTGTCCTTGTCTGTGCGGGTCTCTGCACGTGTCTGTGCGGGTCTTTGCGCGGGTCTCTGCATGTGTCTCTGCGCGTGTCTCTGCGGGTGTCTCTTTGCGGGTCTCTGCGCGTGTCTGTGCGGGTCTCTGTGCGGGTATCTGGCCTTGTCTGTGCGGGTCTCTGAACGGATCTCTGCGCTTGTCTATATGTGTCTCTGCATGTTTTTGTGTTTGTCACTGCACGTGTCTGTGTCTGCGTTTGTCTTTGTCTCTGCCGTGTCTGTGTCTCTGTGTGTGTGTCTGTGTCTCTGTGCATTTGGGTCTGCGTCTCTGCACATGTGTGTCTGTGTCTCTGTGCCTGCGTCTGCATCTCTGTGCATGTGTGTCTGTGTCTCTGTGTGTTTGTCTCTGTGCGTTTGTGTTTGGTTCTCTGTGTGTGTGTGTGTCTGTGTCTCTGTGTGTCTGTGTCTCTGTGTGTGTGTCTGTGTCTCTGTGTGTGTGTCTGTGTCTCTGTGCGCGTGTGTCTGTGTCTGTGCGCGTGTGTCTGTGTCTCTGTGTGCGTGTGTCTGTGTCTCTGTGTGTGTTTGTCTCTGCGCGTTTGTGTTTGGTTCTCTGTGTGTTCGTGTCTCTGTGTGTTTGTCTCCATGTGTGTGTGTCCTCAGTGTGTGTGTCTGTGTCTGTGTGTGTGTCTGTGTCTCGTGTGTCTGTCTCTGTGCGCGTGTGTCTGTGTCTCTGTGCGCGTGTGTCTGTGTCTCTGTGCGCGTGTGTCTGTGTCTCTGTGCGCGTGTGTCTGTGTCTCTGTGCGCGTGTGTCTGTGTCTCTGTGCGCGTGTGTCTGTGTCTCTGTGCGCGTGTGTCTGTGTCTCTGTGCGCGTGTGTCTGTGTCTCTGTGCGCGTGTGTCTGTGTCTCTGTGTGCATGTGTCTGTGTCTCTGTGAGTGTGTCTGTGTCTCTGTGAGTGTGTCTGTGTCTCTGTGTGTGTGTCTGTGTCTCTGTGAGTGTGTCTGTGTCTCTGTGTGTGTCTGTGTCTCTGCGTGTGTGTCTGTGTCTCTGCGTGTGTGTCTGTGTCTCTGCGTGTGTGTCTGTGTCTCTGCGTGTGTGTCTGTGTCTCTGCGTGTGTGTCTGTGTCTCTGCGTGTGTGTCTGTGTCTCTGTGCGTGTCTGTGTCTCTGTTTGTGCAGAGTTTTAAAAATTCCACTTCTTGCAAATTTCAGTTGGTCAAGTTTTTTCAGTTCCCTCTTTTTGGTATTCAGATTCAAAGGCAGTAAAGAAAAGATCAGTTTTCTGAGTAAAGCAGGCTTTTATTTTTTGCAACATTACAAGTGAAAATCTTAATAACTGCATCAGTCTTAGCTGTGAAATGATCAGCAGTAATGTGTGGATTCGGCACAGATTTCATCCAGAATTGTAAAGGCAGCATTTCTCACCTCATCACTGTTGATTCCCTACATCAGCTCATATTTCCAAACACACAGGACAATATCTGGCCTCTGCCTTTTACAGCACGTACCTTCTCCTGGAGATCTTACCAAACAATCATCAAACGTCTCCTTTGGCATCGGCTTTCAGTCTGCGTCCCCTGTTACGTTTTGCCATCATCAACAATCACTATTTCACTTTTTTTGATCAAACATAGTATTTCTCTGAGCCTCTTATAAGACTGTTGACTTCATTTTGCTGTGATTTAATGTTACCGTGATTGTAACTGGTGTGTGTCTGCCTGGGGTGGCTCTTTCATTATAAGGGGTATCCCAGTATATGTGTGTGTGTGTGTGTGTGTGTGTGTGTGTGTGTGTGTGTGTGTGTGTGTGTGTGTGTGTGTGTGTGTGTGTGTGTGTGTGTGTGTGTGTGTGTGTGTGTGTGTGTGTGTGTGTGTGTGTGTGTGTGTATATATATGTAGATATGTATCTACATATATATACATACATACGTGTGTGTTTGTGTATTCGTCTTAAATTAACAAGTGTCAGTTAATGATTTGTTCAGAGATGTTAAAAATGGCTTCTATTATACACATTTTAAGCACAGAACATTGTAGATTGAAGTCTAACCCTTTTCTCTCTGTGGATTAAACATTAATAGTATTAAACTTTACAGTATTGGTTTTGACTTGCAGATGAAGTGCCATTAGAAACAGGATTGAGTATAACTTCAGGAGAGGAAATGGCTGTGCATGGCTACAGGGCAGTTTATATGTTTCAATCCGCTTTGACGTGTTTTACCCACAAACTCACTAAGAACGTCTCGAATAGCACCGAGCACTATAGCAAATAAGTCAAGACTTCTTTATTTAAGAAGCTTCTGGGAGAGTATAGAGTGTGAAGTGGCATCACATCATCCTTTACAGTATTTTCCAGAAGGCTGATTTGTATTATTGGTATTATTCAGCTCTGTAAGGTCCCAGTCACATTATTGTGCTGAGATTCTGCTGATTTATGGCATGATGTGATCTCTGTGCTGATATAGGAAATGCTCATCCTGCCAGAGGTTCAGCTTGTGCTAGCATTACATCACACTCACTTCCTTTTGGAAAAGGGAGAGGGAAGCCCCTGTTATCACTTAATATAGACACTTAGCTCGTCAACACCCATAATGACACTAAAGCTCATGTTGGTATAATGACCTCAGGGTTATATATCCTCTCACCGCCAGCGGGAGTGGATATAGGTTACGTCAACAAGAGTTTGACACAGTTGGAAACGGTTTTTCTTCCTGTGTGTGGTTATAAGTGTGTACTCGCTTATTTTCTAAGAAACTTTGCAGAATGTGTGCATCTAACTCCATCTAAAACGTATACGCTCATTGTGGATGCTGAAGGGAAGCTCATTAACCTAAAGGAACCATTTAACTGGCTTAAAAAAAATCTTTATATCATGAACATAAAAATTTCTCAAAGGTGTAGAATAATATTTTGGCTATTCTTTAATTTTTTCCCCTTGTACTTTCTACTCTATTTATGTATTATAATAATATATCTAGCTATCACTTAGCAGTTCAGGTGACCAGTCAAATCTTATAACCTTAACAACTCAAGAATAAATATATAAACTCATACACACACTACAAAAACGGTCACGAAACTCACCTAAAAACAAGATATTAAATATTTATTACGTCCTCTCCGATCGAGCAGACGACTTTGTGACTGGGACTTTTACTTCTTGGCGCTGTGGGATAAAGTAGGACCGGAGGGAAGGAAGCAAAAATGGATAATGTGCAGAAAAACAGATTAACACACAATTCCGACAGAACTTCCCTTTCCTCTATTGAGCTCCTCTCATAAGTGTTCACCGGGGGAAACATCGCCAGCTGCCATTCATCTAGCCTTATGTTTTGTTTTTCCTTTACTCCCCTCTTTCCCTCTCAACTTTCCTTGCAGTTACATTCATTACTGCTGTGGCCTTTGTGTCGGGAGAGTGTGACTGAATTCTCTCTGGTGTTCTCTCCTGAGACGCCAGAGCTTTAGGAACACCATGTGCCGGCTGCTTTCTCCCTGATATGTGTGTTAAGCATTAAGTTGATGTTTCCTGCAGGACAGTCGTGGTTGAGAGGAGACCGACAGAAAGATCCAGCATATGATCTCACTGAGCTAACAGGAAACGGCCCCGGATGCCATCTTTGCACTTTTTTTTTTTTTTGACACTTTCTTATCAGCATGTGTGTGAGCCAGGGAGGAGGAAGGACTTGTTTTGTCCCTGCAAGCTGAAATGAACCAAAAAAATAAATTTCTCCAAATAGCTTCAATGCGAACAAACTGTTTCTCCAGAAGCACAAGAAGAGGGAAAAGGTGAAGTGCCTTTTTTTTTCTTTTTTTTTTTTCTTCCTCCCTTGACTTTTTCCCCCTCTTGTTAAGCTCCTTCTGCAGTATGGCACTCATCATGGTAACGAGCACACACTTATTCCTAACACAATTTAATAAGACGCTAACACCTTGTCACGCAGCAGCAACTCAATTTTAGCTCATTAATGACTTTAACATCCTCGTGGGCTGGATTTTAGAGCAAGCACACACATCTTAATCAAGAACTTTTGCTTTTCAACAGGACGGATGTCAACGTACGGTATCATCAAATTCTGATCATTTAAGAAAGGAGCGGGTTTTTTTTTTTCCTTTGTTTTTTTTTTTTTTGCTCTGCCTTGATATCTGGCTGCTGTGAGTCATTTCGAAGAAGCTGTTCTCTGCTATGCATGTGCTGCTTTTTCATCTAATCTAGGGCTCTAAATACAAGCTTCAAAAAAGATACCGGGTTTTCTCTGCTGCTTTTAGTTTCTTTCTTTCTTTTTTTGAACACCGTAGATTTCTTTAATCTTACTTTACTGGAGCAGATCATAGCTCTGGTTTCCCTAGTGGATGTCAATCCAGAGCCTTAACCATTTGAGACACCACCACCTTAATGGAAGGAACCAATGTCAGAAGTGAAGTTCATGTGTTTATTACTGTCATTAGACCCACAGCCTGTATTTGTCACTCAGTTACAATGCGGTAACTCGATGAGTGTGATTTATTGTTGTTGTTTTTTGTTTTTTTGTTTTTTTTTAGCATTCACCTGTATTTTATCCCTACCCAAGAACACCCGTTTTCTTAATATGTTTGTGCAAAGGTTCTCTTCTGACTGTTCTATAACTTTGTTCCCAACCCATGTCCTCTGTAATTCATTCAGCTCCATGGATTCTGACAATGCTGCTTGTTCTTATGAATTTTTATCTGTCTCCTAAATATGCATGACTTGTACATTTACACGTGTTTGGACATGTGTGCATGGCTTCGTACTGGTTTTGTTTTGTCTGTGTTACAATTTGGAGGGCTGAATGGTGGGCATCAGTGTTTGTCTGGAGCAGGCTGGAATCCATTATCCACTCAAACGTCAGTGTTTCACTGTGGGAACCGTATTGATCTCTAGCTCTATAATTATTCTACTTACACACCATCTAACACACATTGTCCTTCTTCTCTATCTCTTGCTCTCTCTCTCGTGCATGCGCACACACACACACACACACACACACACACACACACACAGACACACACAGTCTTCCTCTGTGTAGCTCTTTGCTCTCAGTCTAGCTTCATTCCCCTCTCCTTTTTTCTTCTTTAATTGCCTCTTTTTTCCCCACTCTCTTATCTCGCTTCTATTCTCCTCCACGCATGCCCGATCCTCCCTCCTACTCCAGCGCCTTTGTCCGTCTCTCTTTTACGACTTCTCATCATGACCCTCAGACTGTCTGTCTGAGTCCCTGCAGGCCAGGAAGATTCAGCCATTGATTTTTTTTCTCCTCTCTTCTATTTCAAATCCACCAGAGTCTCCACCTGTCTTCCAGTCACAACCTCTCAGGAGTCAAGGCTGCTGTCAGTTAGTCATCACCAGAACAACTTCCAGTTTTACTATCAGAACTGATTATGTAAAAAGCATCACATGTTCAAATTGGAGAAAGTAGCAGACGTTCGCAATGTAGAACACGGTAGAATTATATACAAGACGCAACGAGGCATTATAGGGGCTTTGTAAAATGCGACTGCACTGAGTACAAATAGTGGGACCAAATTTCAGGCCATAATAATCCAACAGAACAACATGGAGTTATCTGAATTAGTAGTTATAGATAACTCTACAGTACTGTACACACTTTACACTAGTAACAGAACGATAGAATGAAAAATATTCACACCATGATTATTTTACATTTCAAGTGCTTAGTCAAATAGACTGTAATATAATCATAATGATTACATCGGCGGCGGCTATAACATAACTCCGCTTCAGCCGATCGGACGGCGTCCGTGGCATCGAAAGGCTTACACTTTGAGCTACATCCTGCCATCTATGTATCTCTTCAAACAGATGATGTTGTGAGTGGGCCGTTTGCAATATGACTTAAAATTACAGCAGCATTTCCTACAAATCATTTTGCTTTGATGATCTGTGGTTTCAAGATTTAGTCATCTGGTTAAATGAAAGAAACCCCAGGTATATCTGGGCCAAAGACTGACATATGAAACGGCGTCTGGGGTTTTCCGTGGCTGCTCCTTTAACAAGCACTTTTTGAATGTACAACTGGTTGAAAATCAGTCACTTATTTAATTGGTATTATTAGCGTAGATCTTACTATTCAATTGAATCATCTTAATGGTTTTGTTCATACGATGAAACCAGGTCATGTTCTTTCTTTTCCTCCATTCTCGAGCAGTCCGGTTTCAGTGCTCACTGTAGCCTCTGACAGCTGATCTTGGCTGAAAGGATAAGAACTCAATGTGGTCTTTCGCTGTTGTAACCCTTCCACTTCAAGGTGTAATGCGTTCATCCATGCGTTTCTCCTTACCGCAGTTGTAAAGACTGGTTAAGGTTATTTGAATTACCATAACTTTCCTCTTGGATTACACCATTCTTCTCTGACCTAGGTCAACAACAAGGCTTAGTTTTTCTGCCCACAGAAGTGCTGCTCACTAGTTTTCTGAAGTCACTCAGATCACATTCTCCCCATTCTGGACTATGATGTAAACATTACCTGAAGCGTTTGAGCTGTATCTGCAGGATTTATTGCTCTGAGCTGCTGCCACATGAATGGCTGATTTAGATCATCGCATGACTGTGCAGGGCTTCAGATGTTCCTTATAAAGTGGCCAGTGAGCACATTATGGTTACAGCACTATATTGTCACACTTCCCATCCCTAATGAGATCTGTTCATACTTTAGAAATAAGAAATACGGTTGGAAAAAGACCGACCGATTCCGACTGGTCGGGAAAAAGTCTGGCACGTAGATGCTGCCTGTTGTCTAAGTAACAAACCCACATCGTATTTTCTGATCGCATGTGTGATGTGAGTAGAAACGCAAAACAAAGTACTGGACGTAGTGGGACGTGAGGTATGGCGTGATGTCCTTGGCTCGCAGATTGCTGTAAGTGGATGGTTGCTTGGCAGTGCTGCTATCCATGGAAGAGTAATGAGAGGATTGAGCAGTCGGAGCCACCTGTTAGTGTTTATACATAGTCACATGACCAAATGGTCCCAAGGTCGCCATAACAGCTGTAGCGTGTGTGTGTGTGTGTGCGCGTGTGTTTTCCACTCACAATGAGGACTGTGTGATCTGTGTAAGAAGAAAAAACATTTATTTGTACTCTGTGTAAATGTGTTTCAGGACTCAAGTGGTTTCACAGGTACTTTGCTCACAATTGTATATTGTTTGTGTTTATTTTGTGGTTTAGGTCTCAGTTTTATGTATCTCACATGTTTTCTGTCTCATGTCCTCTCGTTACAGGAAGCTCGGGGAGCGCCCTCAACCACAGCGCCTGACAAGGTAAGCTAACCAATGCCACGCGACAAAACACACAAACGCAGAGCAAGCAGTCTGGCTAACCTTTCAAAACCTCAGTACACATATTAAACATTAAGTGCACTCGCACTCAGGAAGGCCTAATGACCCCTGAAATGTTACAGGTCTGCGTGAGCCGTGAAGCTCTCGAGGTGTCCGGCGCAGTGCAGTTGACTTGTTTTTCTGGAGTTTAGTCCCTTTAAAAAAAAACAAGTAATTTGTGGATCAGTGGCTAGTTGTGACTACGATGTCCTGCTGCGGTCATGTCGTCGGAGTTTATGGCGTGTCAGAAAACAAAAGTGCTTTTGTCTAAAGGCCCGTGTTTAGCTAGTGCAGCACTCATTTTTCATTTTTTCCTCACAGAGGAAATGAAAGGTTAAGCAAGAACCACTTGCAGATCACAGTCCATCACAGGATACACATAAAATTGCACTCATTCACACACGGGTAAATTAACACAGTTACATGTTTTTTTGGGAGGAGGGAGGAAACCAGAGAACCCAGAAGAAACCCAAACTGTCACAGAGAGAACATGCGGCACTCCACATGGCAAGAACCGGAGTTCAAGATCTGACCAGAAACTAGGGAGCTGTGATGTGGCAACGCTGCCAGCTGCACCACTTTGTCACCCCAAAATGGAGAATAATGGTGTAAAAAAGAAGGGAAGAGGAAATGAGAGCAGGTTGGATAGTCAGCAGCTGACTCAAAGTGTGACCGAGCTCAAAATACCCGCTTGACGAAGCAGAGGCAGAGTTCATACTGTTTCTTCTTCATAATTACTTCTCAATAAGTTCACTTAGCGGCTGAAGGACACCAGACACCGTGCGCAGGCTTCGTCCTAATTACTTTCCTATAGGGATTCTGTGTGGCTCAAGGTTTTCATTGCAGATAAAAGCTGTTTCTCAGTCTGCCATATTTGTGTAGTGTTTTTTTTTCTTTTCTTTCACGAGTAGACATAACTGTTGAGTTTGCACAACAAGCAAAGAACAGATGGTTTGCTGTATTTTGCCTAACAAATGAAACCTTTCAAATGAATTAGTCATTTACACTAACAGGTCTCATCATGCACCCTGGAGCTACAGGGGAAAAACCTAACAGAAACAAGCAACATGACCACTAACGATGACCGCAGAAGTGAAAAGCTACGTTCTAATTGAATAAATACTGACCAAGTTACCACATATTTATCAGACATCAGTGATCATTTGAAGACTTTGGCAGGAAGGAATTAGTGTTGGGTTTGTAATTAACTCGGTGAACTATTAGTTTCTCAGGAGCTCTTGGTTCCACAATTCCGTTTGACTATAAACCATTGTAGAATGGACATTACTCACTTTTACTTTATTTACTCTCCCAAATAATGATAAACTTATCACCCAAATAAGGATGAGTTCTCTTGAGTCTGGTTCCTCTCAAGGTTTCTTCCTCATATCATCTCAGGGAGTTTTTCATTGCCATCATCGCCTCTAGCTTGCTCATTAGGTATAGATGTTAAGTTAGAGATAACTAGCAATTTAATTATGCCTGTGTTTTGTCTTTGGCTTTGCAGTTATACATGATTGATGGAACAAAGAGCAATGTTTTTAGCTCCAGGTGTTTTTGCTTTTTACTTGTGAAATCTTTAATTAAAAAAAGTACACACCGATGAAGACGTACATCTGAACCGTTTGTGTCAATCGCTCATGAAGTACAACTCGGGGTGTGTGGATTTCCCATTCCACCCATTTTCTGTGCTGCTCATCCTACACAGCATGGCAGGGAACCTGGAACTTGGGCTTATTTAACCTGATCTCAATAAACCCGAAGTCTATCCCAGGGGACTCGTGGGGGACACCTTAGGCAGGATGCCATTCCAGGAAATATTTGCACACACTCACACACTTTGGACTTTTTAGAGATCAGCCTCACGTTATTGGACTGCAAGAAGAAACCGGATTACCTGGAAGAAACCCTCGAGCACACAGGATGGAAGCTGGAATTGAACCCCGAGCCCTGGAGGTGCGAGGCAAACATGCAACCCGCTCCGGCCCCCGTGTTTCTGTGTGCGGATTAATTTATGGTCTTCAGCTAGAATAACACAAGTTTGCCGCGACTAAGACGACACCTTTTTGTTTGAGCTTGTATATATTGCAACCTGAATACCATTTATGTCCTACATAGGGTAAAACAGGTTGGCTACTAAACCCTATGTACACTATATGACCATTACATAGCCATTAAGAATTTCCCCTCAGATTTTACTTTGCGGTTATTACCCTTGAATTTTATCCAGATTAGCTTTTCACACTACTATCAAAGGTCACCAGTATTAGTTCTGCTTGAATAGTACTGAATTAATAAGAAGTCCCCCTTTAAATAGGCAGTATGTTACGCCGCTTGTGCGTAGTTTACTGTACTTGTGTGTTTTCACAATCAGTTTTATGTTGATAATCGACAAAAAAAAATCTAGTTTCCTCAATTATCTTTAGCTTATATTGCAGAAGGTCAATTCATTTTCTGTAACTGTGGCTATGACAGGAGTTCCAGCAGATCCCGGGTTTATATCGATACTCTCGTTCTGATATGTTATTGTTTCTGTAATAATCTGTATGACGAGACCTTCACGTAAAAGAAATGGGTGTAATCGTTGATATGGTGAAATGTCACCTTGTCATTGTGTATTAACAGTCTGAGGTAAAAGTGTAGCTATTGGCTTTCTGACATGAGAGATTCTTCAGGATAAAGGCTTGCGGTTGTGTGTACCATAACACTGTGTGTTTGTTTTGTGTCCTTAACATCGAGAGAGTTGTGAGGGAACAACTTTTTAATACTGTGATCATGAAAACGATACCGGGAACTGACATGTTTCACAATATTGAGTGAATCTATAAATGGATTGAAAGAGACATGTGGTGTTCTTTAATGAATACAAAAGCCACATTGTTGGCCAAGCGCTGTTAAATAAATGTAGCATGTGCGATTAACCAATCAGCGACTAGGAGGTCTAAAGAGGTGTGAGGTTGATTATTTTCCTGCAGCCACACATCTCGGTGATAATTAGTAAGACATGATTAACTCTGAGCTTTTGCGTGCAGGATGACAGTTTGGTGATGAGTCAGTAGCGTGAACATTTCTTTTGTTCTCATTCTTCATGACAGGGGATTATATACTATAACATACGTTTTTCCCCTGGTTGAATGATCGCATGAGCTGTTGCGTGTTTAGGGTTTGTGCGTCTCAGAGCCTTCCTGTGGAAGTGCCCGTGTCTGTCATATCCTTTCTGAAGACGTATGACTCACCAAGGACCCTTTTACAGCTATTTTTAATGCAAACTGTTTTTTTATTGTACTTATTTGTTGGTTTCATCTTTTAAAAATGTATATTCTTCACTGAATTGGAAGAAATAGAAAATAACGGTTCCAGTTACCAACATTTTCTTGTATGTGGGTGCAGGTTGGCGTGTGTCCCTATTCCGTTAGGGAGCACTTATCTGAGCCCAGTGCATGTGGTTTTTGTCTACAGCACACAGAGTCATGTGCTGCCGTGGCTTTCCCTTCGCGTGCAAGCAGTGTGTGCATATGCACTGGGGAAAACCACAGAACCGAACCGAAGGAGCGATACATCATTTGCAATAGTCCACGTGGCATTGTGCAAAAGCTTTAATTAATGGGAAGATTAATGGAAGGATACAGCGTCCATAATGACCACGTCAGCTCCTGCAACCGTGCAGACTTTGGTGATCTGGTGCATCCGTTCGCACACCACCACAACTGCCCAGTGCTTCTGAGGCTTGCATGCAGCATGGTTTGGCATGATCCATGACCATATGGTGTAACAATTATGCAGCTGGGCAATATTAGTCGTCTGTATAAAGGAACCTTTACTCACTGATACAATGATTAATTTAATCCAAGCTTTGGCTTGTGTAACTGGAATTACTTGAAAGAGAGGCGACAAGTTCACGTTTCACTAGTGGGTCAATTTATGAGTCAAAAGTGTAGCAATGTGTAAAAACAAAAGCCTCGGGTTACAGGCAAGGAAACCAAAAAGTTACTGTACCTTGTGATAGATTTCCAAAGTGTTTATTAAACTAGTACAAAAGTGATCTAGCGTGTAATTGGAATACAAGTTCCTTGTGCTTGTAACAGTGGATTGAACGTGTGATGGCTTTGACTTTGGCCTCTTCTGTTGCTCTGAATCATACAGGGTTATAAATAACGTTTCATTTAAGATGGGTTTGTGCTACAATTTTCACCCTGATTTTGCCGTTACACAAAAATCACACATCGAGAAGGAATACTTTGGTCATGAGTTGAGATGGGGTGTGTGTCAGGACGTGTGTCATTAGTATACATTGGAAATATCTGGCATTCACTCACCTACACTCAGTGTCCAAGTTAATATATTGTCTTGTCCTTTGCATGTATTTTGTGGGGAAACAGGTGACTTATGGGTAGAGCGTATTTCAAACCTAATGAAACAACTGTAGAGATGTGACGATTAGATTTACCCACACTGTGTTGTGCCTCCAACCCTCAGCAAAATATACAGATTGGTTTGATCTGCTGACCTTCAAAAGTCCGAACACTAGTTTATTGAGCTGTTAACATGTAGATGTGAGCTTTACTTAAGCTTACTTGGTGATATGGACTGCCTGCTGATCCACGACAAACAGTTCAGAGCATTAAACGAGCCTTAAACCTTTTTTTTTTAATGTGCCAACAATAAGCGACATCTTTCTCTTGCTCTCTCGCCCCCGCACCGCTCATGCACACGGGACAGGTCATACAACGTATCAGAGATATCAAATGACTTAGGTTGCAGCAGGATGACAACATCGTTTGACTTGGGGAATCGGTCAGAACTGTTCTTCCCACCGGCAGTGTGGCGCTCCTCAGGGTTCACGATTCGCTCCATTAGAGCACAAGTTATGGCTCATTTAAAGGAGTGCGAAAATTGTGTTATATAAATAACACAGTTTATATTTCAGAGCTGTGGTGTTTTTCTACATCAAACTCCAAGACCATTTGAAACAGGAGATTGTTTTGTCTGAGAGTGCTTGGAAGACGAGTGATGGGTTGGAGATGAGCTCATCAGACTGCTGTGTGAGTGGAGATGAATTGTGTAGGCAGTTTGGGGGGGGGGGGGACGGGGGGGACGGGTTGGTATTGGTTATCGCCCTAGGCTGGTCCAGTAAGGGTTACTGTTGTGATCCTCCACCTCTCCATCTCACCCCCTAAATCTCTCTCTCTCTCTCTCTCTCTCTCTCTCTCTCTCTCTCTCTCTCTCTCTCTCTCTCTCACACACTCACACTCACACACTCTCTCACTCACACACACACACACACACACACACACACACACACACTCACACTCACACACTCTCTCACTCACACACACACACTCACACACACACACACACACACACACACACACACACACACACACACACACACACACACACACACACACACACACACATCTCAGGGGCCCCCATGCTTTCCATAACAAAGCACTGTCGAATTTGAGCGTGTGGAGGGTGTGTGTCTGTGTGTGTCTGTGTCCTTCCCCCACTATTCCACGTTACTGAGTCTGTGTCTCTTCGGGCACTGTGGCGTGTCAGGTGTCACTAACATCTGTGCTAATAACACATTAAACTGTGCATAGTTTTTCTTATATATATATCTCACACCCACACATGTTCAATATTATTTCATTTCCATTTGAAGCAGAGATAGTATAGTGTAGAACATTGTGTAAAATGCTTTGTATGTACATAGCCTAAGGCACCACATTACATGAGATTATAAGTGCGGTTGCACAGGACTGTTTTGGTGTTGGTTAGCTGAAGTAATTGTAAATCAGAATTCTTCAGTTATGAGGTTTGATATTTTACTTGTTTTTCCAGTCTTTCCTTCTTTGTGTTTCCCCTGTTCTTTCCACACACACACACACACACACACACACACACACACACACACACACACACACACACACACACACACACCCACACACACACACAGCAACTTTCATTTGTCCTCTTGCCCTCTTCATTACCCCCCTCAAACATGTGCACACATTTTTTCCCCTCTTTCATAAAGACCCCCTAGCTGTGGAGGTTGAGGTTTTTGGCCATGTTGCTCGTATGCTCTCAGCAAGCAACACATATTTGTGCTCACCAGAGAATTGGCTAATCAAAGTTGGGCTTGTGTTTCCAGTCAAGCTCTTGAGGTTTGGGCTATAAAGCACATGCGACCTTTCTGCATGCTTTTCTCTTTAAATATACACATACAGTCCCAGAACAACAAAAGGAACATGACACGTCATGAATGCTGGTAATTGCAACAGAAGTTTTTTTTTTTTTTTTTAAGTTGATTATGGTTTATTTAGAAGTAGTGAGTGATTATTATTATTATTATTATTATTATTATTATTATTATTATTATTATTATTATTATTATTATTATTATCTGGAATTTCAGCTTATAAATATAAATGTCACACTTAGTAACAGTTGGAAAGTCGTCCTGCCTGGAAAAACATGCCCTGACTCACTTACCTTTTAACAGAACAAAATTAACATCATCTTCAGTGGTGTCATGGATCAGATTTTTTCCCCCTCTTTTTTAGGGTGGACTTTTCATTTAATAAGTTGCAAAGGATTTACCCTTTTATCCGTTAGCAAACATTCAGCACTCACTGCTCTGGACCACAGGATTTAATGTTGTTTGTTTTTTTCATGGGAAAAAAATTGCATTTGATTGCATTTTTTTATATGACCCTGTTCTCTCTCTCTCTCTCTCTCTCTCTCTCTCTCTCTCTCTCTCTCTCTCTCTCTCTCTCCCTCTCCCTCTCCCTCTCCCTCTCTCTCCCTCCAGAGAAGCGATGAGAAACTATCTGAAGGAGCGAGGAGACCAAACTGTTCTGATCCTCCATGCTAAAGTTGCACAGAAATCCTATGGCAATGAAAAAAGGTAACACACCTACAACTGCTCCAGCTCATAAAAGGTGTGACTGATCCTGTTTGACCTCTCACTCCCCGTCTACCATACGAATCAGTGGGAGAAATGAGGTTTTCCTTCATGCACAGTGAATTTTAGAGAAAGGGTAAAAGAAGGCAGCAGGAAGTGAGCTGAGTCGAGAAATCGGAGCCAGGAAACGTATAGGAGAAAATAAAAGACAGAAAGGTTGGACAGATTGAGCCTAGTGAAGAAGAGTCGGTGTCTAGGGAGCTCCTGTCGTGGTTAGCTCCTGGCTCGCTTCTCTTGGCTGGGAGAGATTCCCTTGTGATCACACCAGAAGTGCCTGACTGTTAATCCAGAATTCTCTGCCAGACCGAGAAACAGCTGAGAGAAGGAGAAAACAGAAAGAAGACGGCCCAAACTCAAACCTGTCGCGAACCCGTTATCCATCATATCAGTTATAACGCCAAGGGATTGACCATGACCGGAGAACTTACAGAATATTTGCTGAAAGTCTGTACGAATTGGCTTTACTTTAGTTATCGCACTTCTACTTTTATTTAAACTTTTGACCCTGTGCATAACAGGAATAGTTAGCCTACAGAAGAACCATGGAAATAGATAAGGGAAGCTCAAGTGTACTAGAGCACCATCATTAGATTTTTTTTTTCTTTCTTTCTGTTTTTCTAAACGAAGCCTGCTTTTAAAATGCACGAAACTTTGTTTGCAGTCGGGTTTTAAACCTGCACAGTCGGCATCATGAGTGTTTTGAGTGTGACGCGTTAGCAGGATGTGAAAGCAGACACCAACACCCTTTAGGAGGAACTTACACGACTGTGCTAGACTAGTAATGCCTTTTTCACCAATAAAAGAAAAAAAAGTGTCTGCAATCAATACGAACACTCATCTGTCCTTGACCCAGACACTGTTATGACTCATTGATGATTTGTTTGTCTCTTCTTTCTTTTGTGTATAAGGACAGTTTCATATTGACTAAAGGTGTGTGGGGGTTTCTTTATATTTACACTCTGCAGTCTCAGCCACAGCGTTTCCTCCTTCTTCCTGATCAGTAACATTTTTTTTGTGTCTCACCCACACACAATTTTAATCACAAAATATCAATTCACATTGTTTAAGCTTTGAGCTATTGTTTGTCTTATATCCTAACATGGATATAATCTAATTTAGGGCAGTGATGGCTTAACTGGTTAAGGTTCGGGGTTGTTGATTTGAGGATCAGGGTTCAAGCCACAGCACTACAAAGCTGCCACTGTTGGGCCCCTGAGCAAGGCCCTTAACCTTCTCTGCTCCAGGGATGCTGTATCATGGTTGACCCTGTGCTCTGGCCCCAAGTTGAGATATGTGAACAAAGAATTTCATTGTGCTGTAATGTATATGGGAAAAAATAAAGGCTTCTTCTACTCATGCAACATTTTATCAGGAACGCTACACTAATACTGGGTTAGACCTCCCTCTGCTCATTAAAAAAAACACCTCAGTTCTTCATGGCATAACTTCCACCAGATGTAAGAAACACACCATTGAGATTCTGGTCCATGTTGTCATAATTATATCACACAGTTTTTACAGATTCTTCCGGGTCTCTTTCAAGCTGTGTATCTGTATCATTCTAGTCACAGAGTTTGTGTTTTATCTGACGCAAGCATGTGAACAGGATATCAGGGTGTGTGCTGCCATCTACTGGAGATTTTATACCAATGTACCTTTTTGAAGCCAAAATACGATTTGTGATGAGATTCTATGTGTTTCTACAGGTTCTTTTGTCCTCCTCCGTGTGTGTATCTAATGGGCTGCGGCTGGAAGAAAAAGAGGGAACAGATGGAAAGAGACGGCTGCTCGGAGCAGGAGTCTCAGCCATGCGCCTTCATCGGCATTGGGAATAGTGACCAGGAGATGCAGCAACTCAACCTGGAGGGGAAGGTACAATACACATCCTACCACAAAGCATGCAGCTGAATATTCCCCAGAAGTGCTAGGGCTTGAGATAACCGCACCAGAGACTTACTGTTTAAATTAGTAAAGAATTTGGAATAAACCAAATGATGGATAAACCCAGAAATCTTAACAAACCTTTTGGCATTCGAGCCTGAAGAAGAATTCATGGAGACTTTCTATAGAAACATACACACACAAACATTTCTTGACTTCCTCAATGCCTGCCGTTAGACTGAAGGGTGAAATTCAGGTCACTGGTTTTTCCATTATATTCCTGACAAATAAGTTCTTGTGTGTGCTAATCATACATGCTCTAGAGATGAGGTGGATAACATTGGGGATTAAATGCACTGGAGTAGTTTGAGGCTGATGATGGTGTTCCCCAAAGGCATTTCTAATGGCCCGTGCAAGCCAGGATATTTTTGGTGGTTTAAATAGAAATAAGTTCTGTCACTAAGCAGATTTTGTAGCAGGCATTATACCTCAAGGGCTTTACATTTCACACAATACTAAAAGCATCTTCGGTGCAGTTGTAATTTTATCACACATCTTTAAGGTGTTGTATTTATTTTGCTACTATGTATTTTATATATCTCTAACCCCCTGCTTTTTCTCTTTCCCCCTCTGCAGAATTACTGCACAGCCAAAACGTTGTACATCTCAGACTCAGACAAGCGCAAGCACTTCATGTTGTCCGTACGCATGCTGTACGGCAACAGCGCCAACATCGGCGTCTTCCTCAGCAAGCGCATCAAGGTCATCTCTAAGCCTTCCAAAAAGAAGCAGTCGCTCAAGAATGCTGACTGTGAGTGTAAAAACAACAACAACAACACAGCTACATACACACTGCTTGTTGCTTTCTTAGGGCCTTTTTACACCTGGTCACTTCATGTGTTTTCTCGGATCCGATAGCTATCTGATTTGTAAAAACTGTTCCATTTACATTAGGCCACATAAATGCGTCTTGGCGAATCGGACATCAATCTGATCTTTCTACTCCCGCCCAGAATGTAAATACATTTACTGTTTGCTGCATTTTAAGACCCAACGAGACACCTGGGTGAAAGATCAGATGCCAGCGCTGGTGGGAAAACATATTTGTTTCTGGCGCGATGCACGACTCGCGAGTCACCTGCGAGTGACGTACTCCCTTTTGGGAGGAGTATAGCGCTGACGTATGTGGCTTAACCAACCACATGCATTTACACCTGTCCAATTTCATCTGAAATGCGTCCCAGACCACCTCCTGAAGTGGTTTGAGCGATCTGATTTATATCCGTCTCCAATATCCGTGGTCTTTTTACGATCGGATAGCTATAGGATCACAGAAATGACCAGGTGTAAAAACCCCCTTAGTGATGGATGTGTAAAGATTTTATTTTTTTTTTCTTACTTGTCCCTTGACACAACAAGGAAATGATAACACATGAAAGAAGAAAAAGAAGAAGAAGAAAAAAAAAAAACTGTAGTTTCTCTACAGTCTCAGACTCCTGGGTTTGGCCCTGAGCTCTGTGTACTGTTACAGTTTTCCTTGGTTTTCCAACCGGTTTTCTGGTTTCCCACCAAATACATACCAGTACACTGGATTAGCTACTCAGAATTGAATGTGGATGTGGATGTGTATGTGTGGAAAATGGTGCCCTGAAATGGACCGGCGTCCCTTCTAGGTTTATTTCTGCCTCTCGTCTAGTTTTTCTATGACCCCCTGCAATCCTGGATCAAAATAAAGTGTCCTTTGAAGATGAACGAAGCAGAATTTAAAATAAAGTTCAGTCCAACTTCAGAGCACAGTTTGCTACAAAGAGTTGGAGACTTGTTTTGATGGAAGTTAAAGTCACCCTTCTCCACTGAGGGGAGCCAGAGCCAACATTTTTGCCCTAGTGCATCATAAACACACTTAACCTGATCCCAACGTCAAACCCTGAGCGGTGTGTTGTTTGCTGTGGTGCTCCTTCCTCTACCTACTAAATAGAGCTGCATTTTATAGTTGGCCTTCTGGCTCCTAAACTCTGTAAATATTTTATGAAGTCTAAAAATTCCTAGCTAACATTTTATGACTTCCATGCTTTTTTCTGCCCCCACCCCCCCACCCCCACCCCCCTCCTTTGTGTTTGTGTGTGTCTGTGTGTAGTGTGCATAGCGTCTGGAACAAAAGTGGCTCTGTTTAACAGACTGCGGTCTCAGACAGTCAGTACACGCTACCTCCATGTGGAGGGTGGGAACTTTCATGCCAGCTCACAACAGTGGGGAGCCTTCTATATTCACCTCTGTAAGTCTCTCTTTCTCACACACACACACACACACGCACACGCACACACTCACATTATGATCACATTACTCTTAAATTACTTCTAACCTGTGTATCATATTCCTGTGTGTAGGATCGTTTTAGAGTGTTGTAATAAAAGTACAAAGAGAGATCGACTGCAGAAATTTACATTTACAGCGTTTAGCAGACTCTCTTATCCAGAGTGACTTACATTTTGATTTCAGTTTATACACCTGAGCACATACTTGGTGAACCTGGGATTCAAACCAATGATCTTCCGATCAGTAGTCGAACACAAGACATCCCATGAAGAAATTTTGCATGACGTTTTTTTATTACCTGAAAGGCAAACAACATTTGCATTAGAACGAATAAAAAATTTCACCATGTTAGCCGTTCACATTATTGCATTAAAATTGAATGAAACGCTGTTTTCCTATTTAAACTTAGACAAAAATTTATCAAGAGTAAATCCTCTTAGGGCTTTCGAGCCACATGCACTAAATTCGGATATGTTGTAGACGCTGGTCTGAAGTTTATTTCTTTTACTTTTCTAAGCGATCCGAGTACCGGTACTTCTGGTACCAGGTCTCAAAGTGGCCTTTTTTCCCATAGACTCTCATTATAAACTTTGGAGGTTTATAACTTGGCAAGCTTTCGAACTATCTACACCAAACTCAGCCAGCTCCTTTAGGGTGAAACTCTGAACAAAGGTGTACCAACTGGCCTTCCGGTTGTCCTGCAGCCCCATCCCCAAAATATGCAAAACAAAAAACTTTTTACAACATGGACATGTGACTTATCAAAACACTCAGAACAATGAGGGGAACTTCCTCATGGGTTTTTTGCTCACGTCACGTGACTTCACGTGAAAATCAAAAATTAGCACAACATGGACAAGTGACATATAAAAACAATCAGTTTTTACTTCCTCAGGAGTATTTGGATGATGTCACATGCTTGTCTTCACTTACCTCCAAATGTTTTGGCAACCTAGCTTTCTGTCCACTTGCCTCCAAAAGCAACATTAACCCTTATGTCCACTTGCCTCCAAAAGCAACATTAACCCTTATGTCCACTTGCCTCCAAAAGCAACATTAACCCTTATGTCCACTTGCCTCCAAAAGCAATATTAACCCTTATGTCCACTTGCCTCCAAAAGCAACATTAACCCTTATGTCCACTTGCCTCCAAAAGCAACCTTAACCCTTATGTCCACTTGCCTCCAAAAAGCACCATCCGTTGCGAATACTTGCATCGTCAAAGCCAACATCAAAGTTTGTGACGACGAACTTTACAAATCTAGTTTAAACTGCTGCATTTAAAGTTTAGCCAAAAGCAAGCTTGTATAGTTAGCCGTTGCTCCTTTTAAAGAAATGCTATACAGCTGAAGTTAAGTATCTTAAAACCCAGCAGTCTGATTTTATATTTAGGTAACAATTCTGTACTAATTTATTATCATCACTAAATCGACTGCAAAAAGCAACGTCCCTAATGTGTTCAATGAGTTCACACAATCATTCACGGGTCTCAATTAACAAGGATTATCCAGACCTTTACAATTCTCACTCAGATTAGAAGTATTTGATGACATAATCTTGATTAAAAGTAGCACATTACTAAATATGGCTTTATGCTTTATGCTTTTAATTCCTAAGCGCAAAACACATATATAAAAGGTCATGCGAAGACGCGGGCTCTTTATGCGGTATTTTTTTTCTTCAACACATAAACAGAAGTTTATCATACAGACAGGCTCAGTGAGACACGCATACACACCCGTACAATCATAAACATCATCATACAGCTGGTATAGACAAAGAAACAAGAAAGGAGCAAACTGCAAAGGAATGCACAAACATCTCTCTCTCTCTCTCGTGTGTGTGTGTGTGTCCGCAGTGGATGATGATGAATCCGAGGGAGAGGAATTCACCGTGCGTGATGGTTACATTCACTACGGCCAAACTGTCAAACTTGTCTGCTCTGTCACAGGAATGGCCCTGCCACGACTGGTAATGTCTCTCTCTCCCTCTCTCTGTGTGTGTGTCTCACTCTCTTTCCCTCTCTCTCTTTCTCTCTCTCTCTCTCTCTCTCTCTCTATCTCTCTATCTCTCTATCTCTCTCTGTCTCTCTCTCTCTTTGTCTGTCTCTCCCTTTGTCTCTCTCTCTCTTTGTCTCTCTCTGTGTCTCTCTCTCTCTCTCTCTCTCTCTCTCTCTCTCTCTCTCTCTCTCTCTCTCTCTCTCCGTCTGTGAGGCCGAATGCTAATAAAATTCATAAGGCAGAAATAACAGTTCACTGAAGGGGAAAGGACAGAGCATGTTTAAAAAAAAGTGTTTTGCTATCAGTTATTTGCATTTCATTTTACACCAAATGTTGACCTCATGATGATTTCACGTCTTGTGTGCCAACAGAAAGCAAGAAAGTGAGACTGTAACGTCTTTGGTTAATAATGATGGAGTTGCTTCTTAAGTCGCAATCACACCAGACTTTTCTCGCTGTTTTCTTACTGGAACAAATAGGCATTTAATTCCACTAAGATTCATTACTGAATTTTGTGGAGAAAAATTCGTGGCCTAATGGTTAGAGAGTTTGACACCTAACCCTAAGGTTGTGGGTTCGAGTCTCGGGCCGGCCATGACTGAGGTGCCCATGAGCAAGGCACAGAACCTCCCCCCGACTGCTCCCCGTGCGCAGCAGCATAAATGGCTGCCCACTGCTCCGGGTGTGTGTGTGTTTACTGCTGTGTGTGCACTTTGGATGGGTTAAATGCAGAGAACCAATTCTGAGTATGGGTCACCGTACTTAGCCGTATGTCAGGTCACTTTCACGTTGTTGTTGGTTTTTTTTTGTTCTCTCGCTGCTTGGATTTTCTGATGTTGGCCCTTCTGGATAATGGACATCCTGTTTTCAAGGAAATCGGCACTATTCCACAACTTCAGAACTGAAATCGTTTTCTGTTTGCCTGTCTTACTAATAAGCCATTAAATTGCTCTTTGGTTTAATGAATGTTTTTCAGCCTTTCTCTCTCTTGTGCATCAGTCGTAGCACAAACAAAGCAAAAGAACATAAAAGCCTGTTTACTCAAAACTCTTTGATTAATGGACAGTTAAACACAGTTGTAGAGTGCTTTGATGAATTGTTCAGCTAGAGGTATTTGTGCATTAGGCTCACTGTACAGACGGAGCTTCGTTCCTGCTATCGGTTGCCATAGTAATACAGTAATACCTCGAGATACGAGTTTAATTCGTTCCGTGACCTCGCTCGTATCTCAAATCGCTTGTATCTCAAAGCAATTTTCCTCGTTTAAATTCACTGAAATCCCATTAATCCGTTCCAGCTCGCAAAATTCCACTCCAGTTGTTTTGTTTGTGTTTTGAATATGAAAAAATGTACAGTACCTGTGTTTATAAATGACAAATATTGTATAAAAACATACAGTAATAAAAGAGAATTTTAAAAAAATAAACTGGTTTTACTTTACGGAAGATGCGCACGGAGGTTGAGGGAGGAGTAAACAGGCGGAGGAGTTAGGAGGAATTACACTTTCACTTTTGTTCATTTTACTCGTACTGTACACTCTTAATGCTACTTTACACTTAAATGGAACTTAACTAAACTTCACTAAAATGAAGGAACTTAACTGAAAGTCTCTTAACTTATCTGAACTTAATTGCTACAATTTTTGTTTTCTTTACATTAAATTTGCTTAATTTTCTTCATTGCTTTTCTCTTCACTTGCTTTTGCCTTTTTTTTGTCACACTTTACTCGCTAATATCTGTCGGTCGTTTTAATAAATACCAGTCCGGTCGGCATATCGGATGCGGTGTAGTTGCACAAGTTCAAATCTTTTAACAGATCCAACGCTCAAAACGTATCCGAAAATTACAAATCCGCAGATGGTCGGCACCTCACACAGCCCCTTTGCGACACTCCATAGGAAATGAATGTCTTCCGGGTTATCGGCCGTCGTTTGTCGTGTGCAGTGGAAAGGCGGCTTTAACCGAGTGACACGCGGGAAGCTGAGGCGGGGGAAACAGAGCACACATGGTTGTTGCGGATCTTTGTCTCGGCGGCGGCTTGGATGCTCGTACCTCAAAAATTTGCTGGTATCTCATGGCGAAAATTTGGTCGAATCACAGCTCGTATCTCAAAAAAATTCGTATGTCAAAGCACTTGTATCTCGAGGTATCACTGTAACGTTTAAAAGTGGGTGTCACAGCTAGTATTCTCCTTGACAACAAATCGGTTTCCTTGTCGCTAAAATGAAACATTGTGGAGGGAAAGTGTTTGGAAATAAATTTCATCCACGTCTATAGGCATCGTTCCATACGAGATGAAGGAGGATCGGTGTGCACTTTACTGTCTTTATTCTCATTAGTAGTGACAGTCGTGTCACAGGACACACCCACATCTAGTTTGCTGTCACTCATGTCACCAGGAGTCATCTGCTTTCTTTGCTGCACGTCACTGTATTAAACTAGATGTGAGATGATATCGTTAGCAAGCTCAGCGAAGGTCAGACATTTTTGTCTGTTTTACTGAATTCAGCCGGAGTGACAGCTGACCGGATTTCCAGTTCCACATATTAGATTCACCCTGAGCGCAGAGTGAAAACCCAAAACCCTATAGGGAAAGTGCAAGAAATCCGACCTAGTTTTAACTGCATTGTGTTGGTGGTGTCAAATTTTCAGTTACATTCTGTAGTGTGGAAGGTCAGTAATCATGTAGTGTAGAGAAATGGCTAGAGATCTAGTTTAAGAAATGATCCTTTAACAGATCTGTGTTTGTTTGGTTGTTTTTTCCGTACAGATCATCCGTAAGGTGGATAAGCAGACGGCCTTGTTGGACGCAGATGATCCCGTGTCTCAGCTACATAAGTGTGCCTTCTACCTAAAGGATACAGAGAGGATGTACCTGTGCCTTTCCCAAGAGAGGATCATCCAGTTTCAAGTAAGCGCACACGTGTAGTAAATACAGTCATATCAAAGACAACGTTCCCGATTAGAGGAAACATTTGGCTACCACATGTAATCTGTATCATGTATAAACTGCAAGTAGAGTTGGCACTGATCCGACACCAAAATTGATATCTTGGGTTTGTGCCAGAATAAAATGGTGGATCAGATATCAGAGACAACTCATGAGATCGGGGAAAAACAAATCGGAAGATGGGAATATGGGAACTACATTTATCTTTGGAACTGAACTTTTATGATCGATTTTATTCTTTTTATACTTTCTTATGTTTAATATGTAAGTTATTAGTATCTGATACTCAAGGTGTTGATATCAGTCTTTAGCAAATGTGGCATTGTGCTGTCACTGGTATTTATACACATCGTTATTCAGGTGTGTGACGTTTTTGCTACACGTAAATACATAGGAAGGGCAAAATTAAATATTCTCTCTCTCTCTGGTTCACTCTCTCTCTCTCTCTCTCTCTCTCTGGTTCACTCTCTTCAGTGTTATAGTTTTATTGAGAATTAGAATTAGAATTAAAGAAAGATTTGCTTTTCTTACAGCTTGTTTTTTCTCTCTGCTGGTGTGAAGCTCGGGTTTAAATGTTAAACCTACACGTGCTCACTACAGAATGATCTGTGTGGTACCTATGTAGAGCTGCACAGTACATGCAGTACAACACATACACACATTCCTTCATCCAGAGAATTCAGTTTGCCTTATTCTTCTGATGTAATGTTTATCAGCTCATAAATAATTTTTGTTTAAATCAGATGCCTTGTCTATAAATATACATAATTGTTTCATTAATAATGTATGCTCCTATTTGCTGCATTAGCTTTACCGTGTGTGTGTGTGTGTGTGTCAGGCCACTCCATGCCCAAAAGAACCAAATAAAGAGATGATCAATGACGGTGCCTCTTGGACAATCATCAGCACAGATAAAGCAGAATACACCTTCTATGAGGGAATGGGTCCAGTACACTCATCTGTCACCCCTGTGCCTGTGGTTGAAAGCTTACAGGTACACACACAGCTATACACATGACGATGCTCTAAACAGTTCACACTGGATCAAATCTTCTGTGGTGAATCAATACAAATGTTTTTTAGTCGTTATTTATTCATACAATGGCCTCCTGGTGGTCCAATGGCAGGATCCCGTGCTCTCATTGCCGCAGCATGGGTTCGATTCATGAGCAGGGAGATAACTCAGCAACGGAAGGGTGGCTAGATCTCAGTGCCGGACACAAGCCTGGATAAAATGGGAGGGTTGCGTCAGGAAGAGCACCCGGTGTAAAAACTGCGCCAAATCAAATATGCAGACCAGATGATCCACTGTGGCGACCCTGAACACAGAGCAGCCAAAAGAACATTATTCATTCATACAATGCAATGGAAATGAAGAGCTCAAGTTTAGAAGAAATGTATTTATTTTTTTACCTTAATGAAAGATACACAGATGTCCTCTCCACACATCACTGGACATATTCTTTCATGTAAACTAATGGAGCGTCTGTGTGTTTCATGTGCACAGCTGAACGGCGGAGGAGACGTTGCCATGCTGGAGCTAACAGGACAGAACTTTGCTCCAAACCTGCGTGTGTGGTTCGGGGAAGTGGAAGCAGAGACGATGTACAGGTAGGATTTTTACACAGATTTGAAATGCTGCCTGGACTGTTTAGAGGAGATGAAGCTTTTTTGTAAAGGTGAGGGTGAAATATCACAATGGTTACTTTAAGTGCTCTTACTTAACCAGTGACGATGTGCCACAATGGTGGTTCCCCTTCGTTATAACGTTTGTCCAACGAGAGGGTCTACGTTCAGATCTGGAATTATTGGCTCCGTCAGTAAAGAGGAGTTATTAAAAAAGGTTATGAAAGGGCTCCTGAATGCAACAGTTTGAATACTGACACAGCCCTCTGTTTCCTGGAGACACAAAATCTAATTTGTAGAGATGGCACTTTCCATCAAACACACAGACACTAGCCAGTGGACAGTGTGTCATTTTTATTTATATATTAAATTCTTACCACACACATATATAGCACTGGCCCATGAAGACCACTCATTTGGATTTGTGCGTGCAGAGTGTGATTTATTAATCACAGTAAATCCGGCTTGTGTTGCAGGTGTGGAGAAAGCATGCTGTGTGTCGTACCGGACATTTCAGCGTTCCGCGAGGGTTGGCGGTGGGTGAGACAGCCAGTCCAGGTTCCTGTAACGCTGGTGAGGAACGACGGCATCATCTACTCCACCACACTGACGTTCACGTACACACCCGAGCCAGGCCCGAGGCCTCACTGCAGCGCTGCCGGAGCCATCCTGCGCTCCGCTAATAACACCCCCAACACTGACACACCAAATTCAGTCACGGCGAACTCCTCCAACGCCACAGCCGCCGTGGTCTCGTAACACACGTGGTAGCTCTCAAGAACTTGTGGGTGGGGGAAAGAAAAAAAAACAAAAAACTACAGGTACATTTCAACAAAGTGCTGCATATCGATTTCAAAACTGAACAATGTATTTGAGCAACGTAAACACAAAGACGAGGAATATGGAGAGTAACGATGAACCGAGGGGCAAGAAATGGCATAAGGAGGCGACGAGATGAGACGTCTGGCGCTCGCTGATGGACATGGCCGAGACAGCCGTGAACGCCTGCACCTTTCGACAAGCAGAGGGCGAGAACATCTGACCTTAGTAATGAGGCATTTAAGCAAGAAGTCTCTTCTCCAACTTTTATTTGAGTCCCCTCTTTCTGCCCCCAACACTTTCCTGAATTGTGTTTGTGTGAAGGAGTAAAATGGCTAAAATCACCTGTGGCTCGCTCTGGACTTATGAGACGAGGGTCACGTTAAATTTGTAAATGAAATGTAGTTTTTATGGACCAAGGTTATTGAATAAGCTTTAGTAAAGGTACATTTTCCTCCATACATTTTTTTGTATCTAAACACATAGTATGCTTTTGTTACCAAATAGATTCTGTTTCTACTCTGAGTTTTTACATTTTTTTATTTACGTTTTTGTTTGTTTGTTTTTATTATATTATTATTATTATTATTATTATTATTATTATTATTATTATTAGGGATGTGGGCAGACTGCTGTTTCCCTCTCTTTGCTTTTTTGTATAGCTTTTTTTTTAATCTATATACGTATATATATGTATACGTATGTCCTTTTCACATTTGCAGAATTCATTTTTGATACTTCTGAATTTTTGATACGGGACTTTGTATTTTCTTTCTTTTTTATTTGAAGTTGTTTTGCTTTGGGATGAAACTCAGAGGCTCTATTTTTTATTATTGATTTTTAAAAATTCTCTGAAAAGAACAAAAAAGCTTTAAGCAACGCCTCTGCCTTGTCTGCAATGACGTGTATATTCTTCCTGTAAGGATCTTCTAATAGGGTGTATTAGTTATCACAGGAGGAGCGAGCTCTCTCTCTCTCCCTCTCCCTCTCCCCCTCTCTCTCTATCTCTCGCTGTCTCTCTCTCTCTCCCCCTCTCTTCCTCCTGTCCAAAACCGTGAAAACAGAAATCCCTAGTCGCAATACCGAGGCGTGGAACGAGTGTGTCCACTAAACCGTAGCCATTCATTCCTGATGGTTTCTCACACACAGAGCATAATGATCTTAAGCAGCGCTTCTGTGTTGGGATGTTGTTAACGACAGTGTGTCATAAGTCTGGACTGGACAGACTTTCTTTCAGTTTGTGCTCTGAGATCATTCTGTCTCCTAAACCGTTTTTGAAATTCCTTTGTCTTCCTAATTTTTTAATTTTTCTAATGTTTTTTTGGTTATAAAACGACTGGATTATTTGAATAGGTAATATTCTTCCATTAGACGTGGCCTTATTGTAATAACACTTTTAGTTGAATTGCAGTTCACACCTTACGACCGCGGCCTGTGACTGTGAACTCTTGAGCTCAGCCTTGTGAGGGTTTTTTTTGTTGTTGTTGTTTTTTGCTTTTAGTTCTGTTTTTAATATTTCTTAGTCATTACCAAGGCTTTTTAAAGTTCAGACTCGATCCCCTTATCTTCCGCATGTGGTCAAAACCTTCAGATGCTCTCACATGAACATACCCAAAGATGTTGTCCCGAGTTTCCCTTTTGTGGAAAATTTTCCCGAAGAGTGTGTTGGCAGCCGCGGCCTCTTGTACACCAAAAGTAGAGCTTTAATTCCGTCACTTATCGAATTTGTTCCTCGTGGCCTTGCTAACACACTAATGTATATGAAGATTATTCACGCCAGCTAGGAGAAACTAACAGATCAGCCTGCTGTAGTAGTTTTGTACAGTAGATTAACTTATACGGAGCAGCACTATGCTTCCTTTTTGCTTAAAACTATTATTTGTTTTCCGTCGCGCCTCTGTGTTACGGCTCATAGCCTAGAAACCGTGGTATCTGTTTTCCGAGCAATTCGGTGTGTGCTGATGACAAGAGACATAGAAAAGCCTCCAATAGAAGTTTAATGCCCTTTAGATGTACGATTGTTGTTCAAAGATATATGCATACAGCAATATTGTATAGGTTCTGTGTCTTGGTCTGTGGGATTAACCGCAGATTTTTCACCAGCCTGAGCCACTTTTAGTGGTTATGATCCACAGCACGCTCATCTCCAGTTCACTTTGCTCATCACATTTTACTTTAGACTAATACAGTATCTGATTTTACAACAATAATACATACTTCCTTTCTCAACTAAGCGAAAGCCGAAGGACGGTCTGGAGCCGACGCCGATCCGAAACCAATAGAAGCCTTTGTGTTTAGAACAAAGTTTACTAGTGAATAAGTTGTTAGTCAGTCATGCTGTTTGTCCTTTCCTGACCAGAACGTTAAGATACAAAGGTTTACTGATTGACACTGTTCTTCCCTTTTTCCACTGACTTGTGTTTATTTTTTTTCTCTCTCTCTCTAACATGAAAAGTAGCTTTAAAATCTAATATTGTATTTTTTTAAATTATTACTAAATCCGCCTCCCTGTTTAGTGTGGCGTCACCATTGAAGTGCTTTAAGGCCAGCTTGCTTCCAAGTATTAAAAAAATGCCCTTATTATTTGAACTTGTGTAAGAAACAAGAATCGGCCGTCGATCATGTTTGTTTTTGACTGTTTGAGGATGTTCTAAGCAGTTGGGCCTGTAAAAAAAAAAAAGTGTCGATTCTCAGCAGTCACCTGAAGCAGTGGCGTGGCAGCAGCATTCATCTGGATTGCTCTCCAAAACAGGCTTCTATGACAATCCTAACTGTTTTTGCTGTTTACATTGACTTTGTTATTTTTGTTTCCGCTGTGGAGCTTTAGAATGAAGGAATTTACTGAACTGCTTTACATGACTTACCTGACTTACCAAGTTGAAGAATGATTAATCTGACAAAGCATCTTTTACTTATGTCCATTAAGTATCATCTTTCTGTCTCTTGGAGAGTTCAGCTGTATAGGAACACACACACACACACAACATACCATAATCACAGCATTGAAAACTCACCCTGTTTCATCCCAGCTCAGTTCACATTTCCACAGTACGAGCTGTGAGAAAGCTCTGAATAACTGCTTGTCTGTCTGTGTGACAGCTTTTATAGTCCGGCGGTTACATTTTTTACGTCATCTCACATTTCCATGTTTTACTCGGCTCTTCCGAAAGCAGCTGTTTTTTTACGAGCGCTGATGGATGTGTGTGTTTGTCCTCTAATATGCCAAATGATTTTTTTTTTTTTACTTACTTTTTTTTTTTAATGCACTACCTAAGAAAAGAATAGCACCAGAGGCAGCTTTTGGAGGAAAAGCCTTCTATTGTATCAGATGATGAGCTGTAAACAACTGATAAACAACATGCAAAATGCATCTCTCTCTCTCTCTCTCTCTCTCTCTCTCTCTCTCTCTCTCTCTCTCTCTCTCTCTCTCTCTCTCTCTCTCTCTCTCTCTCTCTCTCTCTCTCCCCCTCTCACTCACTCTCTCTCTCTCTCTCTCTCTCTCTCTCTCCCTCTCTCTTGCACTCTCTCTTTTAATCTATCTTTTAGTCTCTCTTTTTTTATCTATCTATCTCAAAAGCTCTCAACTCTTTCTCTCTCTTGCACTCTCTCTTTTAATCTATCTTTTAGTCTCTTTTTTTATCTATCTATCTATCTATCTATCTATCTATCCATCTATCCATCTATCTATCTATCTATCTATCTATCTATCTATCTATCTATCTATCTATCTATCTCACTCACTCACTCACTCACTCACTCATATATAGACAGACTGCACCCCTCACGTTCCCTCTTCATTTCTTTGTGGGTTTGGTCTCCTTTTGCACTTATTCTTTTTACCTACAAAGGCTCTCGTGTCTCTTGTTCCTTCTCGCTGACTGTCATGTGTCCAGTTCTACAAGCGTGTCTGTGTACATGTGTGAGCGCGCTGAAAGCCTAGCTTACGTCTGCATAATACTCCCATTCTTTTCATGAGTACAAGCCCCATCTCTGAGTGTATTGTTCTAGTGATAATAAGCCGAGGTGTTGGTATGGTAGTGATCTCAATCCTGCCAGTAGGATCCTGTGCCGTCTGTGATATTTTAGCAATAACATGAAAACCGGGGCAGTTTTTTTTTTATATGTAGAACATTAGTTTCAGTTGTCTGTTTGAGGGTTTTGTGCATATTGCACCTGCTCAGTTTCGTATGTCATTAAAGGAAAAGCAACTCGCAATATTGGCAACAAAAATCAAGAAATAAAAAAAATAAAAACTGAGAAATATTCGTATTTTGTCTTCTTTGCTTCCTGAAAAGAAATGTTCGTCTTCGAGCAGATGGTTTGCCTGATGAATTTCCCACAGTAGCACACGTTCTGCTTCATCCACATGACAGTGTTTAGATAATATTCAGCCTGCTAACCACTCGACATACTAAATACAAAAAAAGCTGTTATGCTCACAGGTGCACTGACTCATGGGTAATGTCACTGGTGCCTTGTCTGAGCACCATGCTAATCCTTTACTCTTTACCTCCTCTCCACTAAGGCCGTTAAAAGCCATATTCTGCACCTTATGATTACTTCAGTGTAAGGGAAAGTATTCCACATGAGCACATGAGCAGCGCTAAGCGTTCCACAGACACCCAGAAACATTTCCATTAAGCTGCCCAAACATTTTATTTGGTGTGTGTGTATACACAAGAGCACCTAATTCAGAGCGCTTAAAAGCTTTATTTAATCCTTTGTCCTTCAGAAGGTAGCCATTTCACTTTCCAGCATTTATTGTTGATAGATAAGAGGAACAAAACCAACAGACTGACAGATTACGAGTTATACAGAACTTGGCATGACAGACCGTTATTTAGATGAGTAAAAGTATTGGCAATCTTAACACAAATGAAATAAAATACACTTAATATTTGGTGGCCTATCCCTCGTTTGAATATCTACATCAAGACATCACCAACCGGTACATTCTTCTTTTGTGATGCTCTTCCAGGTTTGTACCATAGCTTCTTTCAGTTGTTATTAGTTTTTTTTTAAGGGGTTTCTTCCATCAGTCTTCTGTTCAGTAGGTGAAAGCCCAGCAGCGTCTCTACTTCGTCTCGGATCACAAGACCCTGCAGCGGATAGTGAGGACAGCTGAGAAGATCATTTGAGTCTTTCTTCCCTCCATCATAGACATTTACACAACACGCTACATCTGCAAAGCCAACTGTATTATGGATGACCCCACACACCCCTCACACACACACTTTACCCTCCTGTCATCTGGAAAAAGGTACGAAGCATTCGGGCCCTCACGACCAGACTGTGTAACAGTTTCTTTCCACAAGCCATCAGACTCCTTAATAACTGAAACGAACTGTTCTGAGCACAACACACACACACACACACACACACACACACACATAAAGTGTATGGACTGCACAGACCTACACCAATTACACACACTTCATTCTATATCTATAAAACTGTTTTCATGCTGTTTTGCACACTGTTTTTGCTCTTTGCACACATTTGTCTCACATTTCAGTTGATTGCTGTTTTGCACAATACTTTACATTATCTCATGCAACTGCTGCTATAATATTAGTGTTCGTTCCAGTATTACTGCACACGCAATATCGATCGAACATCCAGTATTTACACTGGTCGGCGCTGTTTTTGTGTATTGTCTTTCGTGTAATGTCTTGTATTTTTTCTCCTGCACTGTCTTTCTGTCTTGTCCTGCACTGTTTGCACCAGGTCACAGAAGCACTTTATGTAGCTAGGACAAACTTACAAAGTCCTTATAGCACTGTCTTTGTTCTATGTAGCACCATGATCCTGGAGAAACGCCGTCTCATTTTAACTGTGTAGTGCAACAGCTTTATATGGTTGAAATCACAATAAAATCGACTTGACTTGAAATGGAAGCTTAGAGGAGTTAATGTCTGATGACTGGCCAGTCTACAACCTTTCACTTTTTCCCCCTGATAAAGGACTTTGTTGTGTTGGCAGTGTGTTTTGGATCATTGTCTTGCTGCGTTATGAAGTTCCTCCCAAGCAGATTTTGCAGACATTCATTCTTCTGTCATCATCATGAGGTCTATCATTAATGAAGATTAGTGAGAATGTTTTGAAGCAGCCATGCTAGCCCAGGCCATATTACTAGCTATGTGCTGGATCTTGAGCAGATCCTTTCTTTCTCCACACTTTGGCCTTTCTATCAGGTTTGTCCTTATTGCTGATGAGTAGTTTGTAGGAGGCTGGATATCAGGCTGTGAATACTGTCCTAATAGATATATACTTCTACTGAATATAATAAGATTTTGAATATTTACCAAGAAAATTTACTATCTGCTGTCATTTTTTTTTTCCTGAAATAAAAACATGCACATTGTTAAAAGCGCTTTAAGGCACAGTGTTTGTGTTAAAAAACGTAGGCTGGGTTAACATATATATCAGAGGCTTTACGTGTAATCAAGCCTTTATTATGTTCAGTGTTTAGTCACCACCAAAAATCATTCATGAGCAATTACACTGTCTTGAATGTGTGGAGTAATGCAGTATATTTCACACAGTCTACATACAATGAACCAAAAAAACAACAACAACAAGCAGAAATGAAACAGTATTTCATCCAGAAATGCAAGTCATACAACATGCAACATTTTCCTTTGGCCCAGGCTTTAGTGACAGGCCTTGGCTTGATGCTTTCATGTTGCTGACAGGTGAGAAAAGTCTCATGGGAAGATAAGAAAGAGCGACCGATCAAATAAAAGGCACAATCTGTACAGGTTGAAAGAACACACAGTATTTGGATAAAGAATCCACTGTGTACCTTTGGGAGACTAAAAAAAAGGTTTGATGTAGTGTTGTTCTGACATTCGCCATAAGCACAGAAGCTGTACAAAGCTGTATTTACACATTTCTACATGTTTGAGTGGCAATGACAATCGATTGTAACTACAGAAGTATGCAGGCTTGCCCAGATGATTCAGTGTATTTATATATAAACAGATGCAAACATAATTTATATTTGTTTGGTTTTTTTTAATCTTGCAATTTGAATAATGGCCCAAAGAAGTAAATTATACGTGGTTCATATTATGTACACAACACGACTTCAAACTGACTTCTGGGTATGTTCGTTTGGCATCGTTCTGAAGGACTGCTCGAGGTTCGGCTATGCTGGAGGTCTGTACAGTCTCGGAAAGTGTTAGCTGTGTGTTTTTTCTGAGCATCTGGACAACCTCAATCCCTTGCAAAGCCTGGTGTTTGCCACAGAAGTCTGAAACACAACTAGTGGTGAAAATACGATAAGTCAGATGAAATGATCTGTGTTTTGTCTCTGTCGAGTTCGAGTTTGTCTAACCCTAAACCAGCAAATTATCTGCAAAGGGCTAGAAACAACTAGTGTGGTCTAAAGAACAGGCTGGAGTTGCTTTATCGGAGTGTGAACTATTTTATACATCCAGTGGATTTAAGGAAAGTATTAAGACTTTCCTTTCATAACTCCATTAAGCTGCAAACTTTTTTCCATATCTTGTCATCTTTGCTAGATGAGAGGTTTCAAACCTATCAAACTATGCAGAAGATAAAACCGTATTGATGAACAGATAAATTTCCTTATCCTTAATGAACCTCCTCTCCTCGCTTTCTGCACGTAGATGGAGATGAACCAGAATCAATCCATCAACTCCTGTGTTTCATAAAAGGCTCGTGCACGAGTCAGTGCCCTAATGCAGACTGGAGTGACTCTAATCCATGCACAGTCATGCTCCATTTGATGTATCTGTTTACTCACCAGTGACACGAATTCAAATTTAAACACTGGACAGGAACATCAGTCTGTCAGTGTTTTTGTCCAGCAGTGCATGCAGACTTAATGTCTCATTTATCAGTGAGTTCTCAGATAATGCTCTGGGGTTTTGGGAGCAGTGTTTCAAAATAAATTTCAGGAAAACTGCCGTTGAGCTGCCTAGATTGAAAGTATTATAAAGAAAAAGGGTCCTCATTAGAAAAAGGTTGAAAATCAGTAGGCAACTTTTTTTCTGCCCATTCCAATCTTAGAAATCTTTGCAGAAAGCACCACGGAGCAGATGATCATTAAAGGAATCCAGCAGTGTGAAATTTCTCCTCCTCGTTTCACTCTGCTATGCTTGTGCTGACCCACGGATGCTGCTGTGCGTGAGCCCGGTGAGCATCCTGCTGGACTGTGTGTTCTCCTTCCCGCCCCCTCCAGCGCATCCCAGAGTTCCAAGTGCACCACCTCCTCCTAATCCCCCTCCTGCTGCTCCAGCGCTGAGGCGCCCGCTGCCCCGGCCCTCTCTGTCCACGTGTCCTGTGCAGCAGGAGAAGGTGGCTAGCATTCCTTGTCGAAAGCGCTTGTTCATGAAGCAGTATATAATTGGGTTGACGCACGCAGAGGTGTATGAGAGCAGGTGGATGAAGGAGATGGGAGCTCCAGAGAGCAGGCGGTCAGCCGAACGTTTGTCAAATGCCCGCCAGGCGTTCGCCGCAAACACGGGCGTCCAGCAGAGGAAGAAAAGCACCACAATGACCAACAGCATGCGGATCACACGCTTCTTGGCCATCAGGTTGTTTGTGGGGCTGTTGCTGCACACACGGTTTAGCTTGGTTTTGCTGTTGGAAGCAAGAAGTGCCGATTGCTGACTGGTGGATGCGTCTGAGCGCTTCTTCTTTGAGGCCTGAAGATAGCAGCCGTCACACTCGCTGGGCTTCAGGCTTCCTGTGCTGCTCTGTCTCTCTGAGAAACATGCAGGGAATGTACAAAAATGCTAATGTTTAACATGATACACAAGCCTGCACCTTTGGAAATGTAAAATGTAAAATGAAATCATGTGAAAAAGTTTGCTTGGGTAGCTGATACTATTTATTCATTTTCTTTTCATTTTCTGCAAAAAAAAAAAAAAAAAATTAACTGGTTTTATGAACATGACAACGAGTTCATCTCAAATTAGAAACCCTTAGATTTGAATGCAGGTTTGTTAGATGAATGCTGTGGGATTGCTTAGAAAAAAAAATATATATATATATATATATATATATATATATATATATATATATATATATATATATAGATTCAAATTCAAATATATATATACATATAGATATATTGTAGATATAGATATATAGTAACTTTACATTTGAAAAGAGCCAAAAACTTATTGTTTTAAATAAACCTATAAGTTTAGGTAAGTGCATTTAGTAATCTCCCGCACTAAAGTAGCTTAGTTTGCTCATTCTGAAGTGGCTTCATCCGTTTTGTTAGTCCCACATTGATAATTCTTAAAAATAATTAAAGCATTGGTAATGTGATCAAGAAAACATGGTTTTGATATAAAAAATTGATACTTGTAGGTTAATGTAAATGTGTAGTATGGATAACTTTATAATGAGCATCTGTATACATACTCATTCATGCTGTTATCTAAATCAGCCGATCGTGTGGCACCGGTGCAGTGCTTAAAATCATGCAGCAGCTTCAAGTAATATTCACATCAATCATTAGAATGGAGAGTCAACTCATAATGATCCAATAAAGTCAAAAACCTGCAGTGATCATCAGTTCTGCAGATGGAAACAACTTGTTGATGAGAGAGATCACTGGAGAATGGACAGAATGGTTTCAGCTGACCGAAAGGCTACACTGCCATACTTAACCACTTATTGTTGTGCTGAGCAGAAAATCATCTCAGAATGCACAATCAGCTGATGCTGCAGTGAGCACAGGCTCACCAACAGTGAACAACTGGAGACTGGAAAAATGTAGCCTAGTCTGATGAATCTGGATATCTGCTGATGCACACAGATGATAGATCAGAATTTGTCTTTGACTGCATGAATCCATGAATCCAACCTGCCTTGTGTCAACAGTGCAGGCTGGTGGAGGTGGTGTAATGGTGTGGGGAATGTTTTCTTGGCACACTATGAGTCTGTTTATTGCAATTATTCATCATTTGAATGCTACAGACAATTTGAGTATTTTTGCTGATCATGTGCATTCCTTCGCAAAAACAGACACAATTTACCATCTTCTAATATCTACATCCAACATGAAAATACACCATGGCACAAAATAACAGTCGTGTTCCTAATAAAGTGCTCAGTGACTGTATAATATTATACATTATCTGCATATAATGGGGGAAAATACATAGTCCAAGAAGTGAACATACTTGGAGTCCATAGCTGAATATAAGGGTTGATCACTACATTAAATAACACCACAAAAATATCTATCTATCTATCTATCTATCTATCTATCTATCTATCTATCTATCTATCTATCTATCTATCTATCTATCTATCTATCTATCTATCTATCTATCTGTCTGTCTGTCTGTCTGTCTGTCTGTCTGTCTGTCTGTCTGTCTGTCTGTCTGTCTAAAGCTTCAGAAACTTAGCTTAAATAAAAAATGTAAAAAGGTTCGAAGAGGAAGGATTATATATAATAAACCTGTATTAATCAGATGTTTACCTCGGCTTGCCTTTCTGTTAGCCATTTCAAACTTGATTCCTCTGTAGAGCTCAACAGAAATTAGTCCATATGCTGTCATCATCACAATTCCTGGCACCAGGATAAGGATCAATAACAGGAACACGTACCTGAGAAAAAAGAAAAGTTGCACAGGCCAGTGAATCAATACTTTCCAATGCGCTTTCAGGGTATAATGTATAATGTTCCTAATGTTGTGTCTGAAACACAAACATTATGCAAGCAGCATGAGCTCTACATAGAGGCTGCAGCTGGTGTAACTTTATATCATGATCAGCTCTTTAGACCTGTGCTATAAGGGCTGAGGGAGTCAGTAAATGTTACCATGACTGCTGGATGATGTCGCTGGGCCAGATGTGGCGGCACATGTTGCCCGTGCTGTTGTTGTTGCGGCGGTATGGTACGAGCGTGCTGGAGATTGGGTACGGCACCATGAGCAGGAAAGATAACAGCCATGTGGCGCTGATCACCTTGGCGGCATGCGATTTGGTTTGCCACGTGCGCGATGTTAGTGGATTACAGATGGCGCTGTAGCGCTCTAGAGAGATGGCCACCAGGTTGAAGGTGGACACACTTACTGAGATACCTGAGTGTTACAAATGTAAGAAATTTCTTGGTCAGAAATACTAAGGCACATTAACCAGTTATCTCACTTCTAAATATATTCACAAAAATAAGAAAAAAGATTCAAAGCCAAATCTCTGATATGCTGCTGGTGCTCTCTGTGACCTTTAACACTGGGAATCACAGAAGGGATGTGAATATAACGAGACTAATCTGATTTTAGACTGAACATGTATAGACATGTTCCGAGCATTTTACTTCAACTTACAATAACCTTCTGAGCTGTTGGTAAAAGTATGCTGCATTCGGTATGTTAAGAGCCTCTGACATTTAACATTACTTATTTCAGACTTGCCAAACTCTGATCTAAGATGCAGTTCTTCTGAACGATCAACAAAATGATCTGTTAACTCTCAGACATGACAGTCCCACATGGTTCTAACAAGGTGGCTGGAAAATCTAGGCTGCTTTATCATAAACTTGTGTCATACTTTAGATAATAGATGTTACATGTACGTATAATAGAGCTGTAGAATTCAACATGAATATGTTGTGATGTTCTTAAATCAAGTTCTTTATCACTATCAATAGAACTGACCACACAAATGTTAAGAACGCAATGCACTACTTTGATAATGCATAGTTACGACCCCTGAAAATTACCAATAACTCCCTTTGTTAAACCAGCCCACATAATGACAGAGATATTTCATCATCTGTGCAAAAGCCCTTCTCAAGAAACTTTGTATACAGCAGATTCCCCCCTTGCCAAACTCTTCAGTTACCTCAGATCCTCCTTTGATTTATACATCCTGTCAAACTGCAGTATTCTCAGAGCAACAGCTGTAACTCTACACTGCAGTTAGTCACAGAATGCAGAATATTTAATTAACAACACGTCCATAAGCGCTACTCACCCATGAAGTAGGTGGCCACTTTGCAAATGCCGCTACCGAAGACAAAGTTCTTCATCAGGTTGGGAATGAGGGTGAAAGGCATGCAGAAGATGCATAGCATCAGGTCACTGACAGCTAAAGAGAGCAGGAAGAGGTTGGTAACGGTCCGCATGCGCCGGTTCCTCACCAGCACTGTGATGATCAGGCTGTTCCCCAGAACACTCAGCAGGAAGATCACACAGTAGAGAATGATCCGCACTGTCTGGTTTATATCTGCCATTCCAAACCAGTGAAAATGAACTCGTGAAATAATGTTTTCTATACCATATACAGCTGTATGTGATCAATATAATGTAGACGTGAAATATATACACACTTTAGAAATTCATGTGAAAGAAAGAAAAAAATCTCATTTTTAATGGCCTGATGTTAATGATACAATTGCTCATTAGTATGTTACAAATTTTCAATACGAAATGCATTTCCTCATTTTCTTTCATTTCTTTTCTTTTCTTTTCCTTTTTTTTGTTTGTTTGTTTAAAGCTCCCTCAAAGGGTTTTAATTGGAACCCTGTGTCTCCAACAATTGTAAAATCTGCTAACCACATGCTAAAAACACAAACAAACTTAAACTGTGGTTTCTTTTAAGGCATCATTATTATTATTATTATTATTATTATTATTATTATTATTATTATTATTATTATTATTCAAACTCACAGTGATCTGTTCTGTGCCACTAAACTAAGTTCTTGAAGGGTTCTTTCTGTAGTAGAAAGGTTCATCCTGAAGCCCTGTCTGACTGAGAAACCTGTGCAGAACCTGTAAAGATCTCAACGACTTTCAGCACGGAAAAAAACCAATGGATACTTAAAGGTTCTCAAATTAAAGAGCATTTTTTACATAAACACTGCATTCCGTGCGCAGTTTAAATTTGGATTTACGGCTCCTGAAACCCTATTGGGACAAGTGTTCTAGCTTTTAAATATTCCGTTATACATTTTATGAATGGATACATTGTATGTGTTGACTGGCTTTTGCCTATATTTGTGCACTTTTAATATATATTTTTAAAGAACCTCGTGTTCCAGTCGCTCGGGAGTGACCTGTGATGGTGCGCAATGGAGATCAGTGCGTAATTTTGGTGATGCATGCGCATGGATGCGTAATTATTTCCCAAAGTTAAGAAATGAGGATTAAGTCCGTGTCTTAAAGAAGATTAAATGATATAATATTACAAAATCGGCTACTGAGCTTTAAAGAATAAGCTTAATTTCTTACCTTTAGGTTCCGGCGCTGCCGTTGTTGTGACCTGGTCGCTGGCGTTCTCGCACTCGGATATGTTCCTGAAGGCGAATTCACACAATATTTTGTAAATATCCGTGTTGTTATGAAGCATGTCATGTAAAGTGAATGTCTCCATGTTGAGTCAGGGTCTTGTCCAGATTTCAAGAGAGAGACAGAGAAAATAAATCTGGATCAACTGGAATACGGAAAACAGTCGAACAGAGACTGCTGATGTGCCATCATCATTTCTTCATGTATTCTGGGTCAGGTCATGATTTATTTCTTTAAAAAGTACTCAGACATAAATAAGGTTTGGCAAAGAAGGAATTTGAGGTCTACAGGAGAGTGTGGATGTGCTAAAGGGTGCAGGAGTAAAGAAGTGAAAGTGGAGGAGGTGAAGTGTTCAGCTGTACAGTATCTCCTCTCTTCAGCAGCGCGCACGCAGGACACCACAGACCCCGCCTTACTGAAGAGTCTTAATGCTCTCACTCCTCTGTGCATGAAGCTCATCTACATCAACTTTTACTGCTTGCTCTAAGACATCAATAAATGCAAAAGCTACACAATGCAACAGCCTTTGCTTAAAAAAATATAAAGTATAAGGTGAAATCCAGCTTGATTTCTGGCTAAACTCAGAACTGGTCAAAATCCTTCTGATTATTTTTTCCTGCTGATAGAAAAGTAATTGGTTCTGAATGACCATTGATAGTGTTTTAAAAAAAAATCTAAAAAAAATCTCAACCATTTATTGATCAATTTCGTTGAAACTGGAAAATGGCTGATCAAATTTTTTGGTCTACCAGCTTGTCCATTTCATTTTTTTAGTAGCTACTGTAGCTGTATTATTTTTCAGCAGGGGTACTGAATATATTAATTTAGTTAAATGTTTAACTCTTTTTTTGCCTTGTCTATCTGGTTTCCTTCAGTATTTAAAAACACTGTCAGTATTGACTTTATCAAAAGAAAAAACCTGCATTTCATTTACATTTGTATGTACAAACTCTGTATGTATGTACTATATCTCAGCTTATTAAAAAGACTCCATTACAGGCTTCTGCAAATTCCATGTATGATTATTGTGTGTAAAGCTATAGGCTCATTAAATGATTACTGACTAGTCTGTTAGCTGTAATGCACAACTCAGTCTCTTTCTAACTTGTTCATCAGCATGTATTATTTGGATTCTCAGCACAGTAGGATATTAAGTACTGTCAGTATGCTCCACCATTATAACTAGTGGTGGCAATATGGTGGTCTTTTTCCAAGAAAGATGTGGTGGAGTGAGGCAGAGAGACAGATGGGCTATAGGCAGAAACTATGTACTTAATTATCTACAGCAAGTGACCAGCTGTGTGTAACTGGTAAAATGACAAATGGGTGTACATACAAGGTAGGATCAGCTAATAGACATGCAACAGAATATAATACTTTATAACTGATTTTGATACACAACTCTTCCAGAAACAAATGTTATTTAAATGGTTTTACCTTTCTATGGTGGTCCAGTGTGGAAGCTTTGCTAAGAATGCATTTAATACACTAACAGGAACAATTCTATATATAATCTTAATACACTCTCTATATAGAAATGTTTCTATATAGAACATTTTTTTCAAGTGTTTCATATTTGGAACTCAAATGGTTCTATAAAAACCCTTCTGAAGGGTTTCTTTTCAATCAAATGAAGCCTGCAGGATTCTATGTAGTCTGTGAAGAGGTTCTATATAGAACGTTTTTAATCCCTTCATTCATTCATTTATAATTTCTTGTAATAATAAAAGTGAAAATAATTATGCAAAAATACTGAATGCAATATAATTTTATGTTGCTCTGTAGAGAAAAATTATAAACTATATCAGAATAATGAAAATACAAAATACATGCATAATGCAGATTTTAGACCAAGTAACATTTTTGTACCAAAAAGAGCTCTTTGTTATCACTATATAACCTTTTTGGAATACAACCTTCTCTATTACTAGATTCTATATAGAACCCAACTGAAACTTTTCTAAGAGCGTTGAGTTAAGTCCTATACGCTTTCCCAAGATACATCATCCAAATGTGTCACTGTTTAAAAGCCTGCAGTATCCTCTATCCATTTCCTAGGCAGTGCTAATGATTTGTGAAATCAGCCTGGACCATTTTTTAATGCATGAGAGTGAGCGTCATCCTGTGGTGCAAATCACTTAATCATAACAACTGTATACATCATTTAAGCCTGCAGTAATATTAGTAAGCAGTTCTGTTATGTGAGACTAGGCAAGTCTAAGATAAGAGAATGTGAAGCAGATAATTGATAGGTGTAGAATGGAAGAAAAATATTTCTGCTTGTATAAGTGCTGAGCCAACATACATTACATAAATAATTCCATTGAAGAATATTCTTAAAGAAGAAAAAAAAGCCTAATAATGATAAATAAGATACAGATTTGTGGTTTATCCTGGGACAATTACTTTTATCAATTGTCAAGAGTCAGCATAAAAAGATGTGCTTTCACACAGTATTGTAATTCCCTAAATGATTTTTGGTTTACTCAATAAAGGCAGAAGTTTGTTAAATCTATGTCAAATATGTCAAAATTGTTATAAACCATAAAACACTCACATTAAAAGGCTGATCATTGCAAAAATGAATCCCAGCAATGTTTGTTACACATTTCCTTGCAGACAGTTACAAAAAATTGAATGAGTTAATTTGAGAACAAGATTTAACTCCAATTTTATCCCTTGAATGAGAAAAAAATTTAATCTGACACTTTCTATCTGTTATGCTTCCAGTAACATTGCTAATTAGCTGATAGAGAGCCTATTGAATCATTTGAATGCTGTGTTAAAATAATTGATAATGTCAATGCTTGCTTGGTATTAATAAAGAATATTCATTTTCTGTACCAGGGCAAAGGGTTATTCTCCACAGGGTACCATTGAGAATTGAGTTTATCCCAGGAAACTTAGGGCACAAGGTAGGGCACTGCATGTGTGCAATCACACACACACACACACACACACACACACACACACACACACACACACACACACACACACACACACACACACACACACACACACACACACACACACACACACGCACACACGCCTACAATGCATGTCTTTCCCAGTGGAAACCCTGAAGCACAAGGTGGGAATAAATACCCCAACTTTAGAGGTGTAAAGCAAATAGTCTAATCTCTAAGCCACTTTCCCCCAGATAACAATATGGCATTACTATTTGCATAGCACCACTTTTCTTGTATAATTTCTTGTATAAATATATATTTTTTTTCATCTTTTCAGACAAGAATTGTTACTGTACTGTAAAGTACCATACAAATCAAATTCAACTGAATTATATCACTTCGATTCATTTACAATTTCAAAGGCATTATGCCATATAACATGTATAACAGGTGAAAAGTGAAGGGGTCTGTGAAGTGTAGTCAGGTCTGGGATTTTCAAAGCAGATCCCAAGGTGAAAATTATGACCTATGTTTGCAAAGCTATTATTTATGACATTATGTTTATGAGTTTTAGTAGTTGTTTTTAACGGCCACTTGAATTAAATAGGGTTTAATCCAAACATCAATAACTCAAAAAAAACAACAACAACAACAAAAAAAAACCCCAAGTACTATAAACTTTATTGCTGATTTATTTCATGTGGTCTGCTGAAGAAAGCTCAGAAATAGAAAACTCCAGTCATTAGACAAAATATTATTGTACACATTTAAATAACCTTCATAAATAAATCTGCACTGAATGGGGTTTATTCTACAGATATGGCAACAATACTAGGCAAATACTTCAAAACACAACAGTAATAATAATATTGTTTACAAACTGACAAATACTTTTTCTTGTACAACTTTAATCATAGAAATGGGGCATTAGAACGAACGAATACATCTTTTTTGTGGTAATTAAATGTGGTACTTTCTGAATGATGTATGTATGAAAGAAGCTGGAGGTAGGAACCGTGTTTCGGGGTCCTTGTTTCCACGCGCATGCGCTCGTCAGTTGCTAATATGCGGCGTTTCATGATTAGATGTTGCGCTACAAAATGACGCTCCAATAATCAGTGAGGTTCTGACTATTAATGTTTATTAAGATGGACGGAGGAACAGAGATATCCGTAACCATCGCTCAAGTTGTTCAGCGGCTCAGAGGAACACATTTACACTCCCAGCTGGAGAAACAAGCCAAAGTGAGTAGGTTAGCACATCCTGAGCTATCACTCCGTTTCTTAGTGTTTAGGTGTTTGTCAACTGTCGTACAGTAAATAAAACTATTCACTGATACGTGACTTCTTGTTTTTTTTTTTTTTGTCACAGGAATGTTTACACAGGCCGGAGATAAAACTAGAATCTTTAAAAGAAGACGTTCGGAATTTCCTTAGAGCTTCAGGTACACAGGGTGCACCGGGTTCATCATCCGGGTGCTGCACTGACAGTCACTACAAAAATGATGCAGAGATTTTTTTCCACTTTATGAAGCTAATTGTTTCCCCTCTCTGTGTTAGGTTGGGAAAAGAAGTTACAAAATGCAGTGTGCAGAGAATTGCACATGTAAGTTGAAGTGTGTGTGTGTGTGTGTGTGTGTGTGTGTGTATGTATGTATGTATGTGTGTATATATATATATATATATATATATATATATATATATATATAAAAATTAGTCCTCATAACCAGTCTATTTATCCTTATTGCCTTATTATCCAGAACGACTTACATTATCTCATTTTTATATTGAGGTTTAGCAATTGAGGGTTAAGGGCCTTGCTCAGGGGCCCAACAGTGGCAGTTTGGTGGAGTTTCATGGCAGTTTCATGAGCAGGATTGGAATGATAAGAAGTAGTTAAAATGAGAAATAAGTGGTTTTATGGAACTCAAGCGAAGAACCACTTATTACAGTACACTTTGTTATTTACAGACAGAATACTGACTTATCCAAGCTGTTTGGGTTTATGATTTTTAGAACATAGGGCAGTTGATCTTGGATTATACTTGAAAACACTTAATTCATAATAATAATAATAATAATAATAATAATAATCATCATCATCATAATCAATAGTTTTATTTTGTATAGCACCTATAAAAGTAGCATCTCAAAGCGCTTGACATAAAGATAAGAAATTAAAAGATACACATAACATTACAGGCACTAAAACTAACCATACAATCAAATTCATGGCTTTTGATACTTTTGAGCTGCCAGTGAGTGATTAAGATTGAGAAAGAGATGAGAGGGTGGTTTTTTTTTTTTTTGTCTGAGCATTTGGTAACTGCAAAAAATCAGGCCTGCTAGCTAACATAACAAACATAATATATGGATAATTATTGTTATTAATATTGAAGTGCACAATTGTTAAGAATATATTTGTATGCTGTAATATTAATATTTTCCTTAAATATAGCGTTCAGCGTCAGTTCAGGCAGGCTGACAGTCAAGCTCGGCTATCAGCTGATGTCAATTTTCTAACCCCGCCCATCAGCTGATCTGATTCCTAAGCACGCTATTGGTCCATTTCAAACAGGGCGCTCTATTTAAATGCTTTTTTCAGTCTGTCTGCTTGGCTGTTTCCTCTGCATTGCTGCAACCCACCTCCCCCCCTAGCTCCTCCTTGGAACTGTGTTTAACCTAATCAGTGTCATTCTGTTGTCACTGATGCAGGCTCTGTTCTAAATGGGGGGGGGATTTTGTCTGGCTGCTTTCCCAGTTAATGGGAGATTGTCCCCCCACGAAGCTGCTGCTGTTCCCTGACTAGCTTTCATGGAGCTCATGAAAAGGAAGGGGAATTCAGAACAGAGCCATACCGCCAAATGTAAATTTCATAAGCTTGCAAATAAAATTTTTTAAATATTTCAAAGAATTGTCTTTATTTTGACACAAGTGGTCCTGACTGAACTGGGACTAACTAATACGCCAAAGCCTGTTCCAGCATGACAATGCACCTGTGCACAAAGAGAGCTCCATGAAGGCCTAGTTTGCCAAGGCTGGTGTGGAAGAAATCAAGTGTCCTGTACAAACCTCTCTAGAATTCATGACCGAATCCCAGATTCCCACAGCCACATTCCAATATCTAAGGAAGAGAAAAGCATGGAGGGCATTAGAACAGTACAGAGGGACTAAATCTGGAATGGGATGTTCAACAAGATTAGGTGTCTGTGTATTTCTGGCCAAGCAGAGTAGTCCTAGTTATCTAATTATGTTATTTAATCCAAATAGAGCATCATTTCCTACTAACCTAATAATGTTTCATTGCTGGAGAGTTAAAATTACAGACATTCCAGCTTATTTAACATTTCCTACTCTCATTATAGACTGATTAATCCCCCCACCCCAACAAACGTTATGTTACATGCGCTAGTCAATCGGCTCTGGCACCGGCTGTGGCACACAGCTCTGCAAATATTGTCAATAATTTGCACAATGGTATGAAATTGTATCTTCAGTGTGTGGTAGTCACATAAGGGTCGCTCTGAGCTGAGATGTACAAAAAAAAAGTGTGTGTCCTGCTTGGAGTCACTCAGTGGTAATGCAGTTCAAATGAGAAGTGAAAATGGTCCTGGAGCTGCTGCTGTTAAGTCACTGAATGTGATGAATTAAGGCAAAGTAATTGTGTCATGATTGCTGCTCATATTATCTCTGCTGAATATCATATTGTACAGTTTTATGTTAGTTTATTATTGCCCAAGTTCTCTCTCTCTCTCTCTCTCTCTCTCTCTCTCTCTCTCTCTCTCTCTCTCTCTCTCTCTCTCTCTCTGTCTGTCTCTCTCTTTGTCTGTGTGTGTGTTTCTCTCTCTCTCTGTCTGTCTCTCTCTTTGTCTGTGTGTGTGTTTTTCTCTCTCTCTCTCTCTCTCTCTCTCTCTCTCTCTCTCTCTCTCTCTCTCTCTTTATTTCTTTATTTCTTTAATTATTTAATATCTACAGATCTGATCTGACCTAATCTGGTTTGGGAGAACAATAGAAAATAAGGTTTATATATTTTAAAAAAAAAAAAAAAAGGTTTATTTGCTGATATGCATAACTCTATATAACTCATACTTACCATTGAGACAGTGAATCGATCTGAAAAGCAGACCCCCTGGTGGAATAACATGGTATTGCTTTTCATTCCTGTCACGTGGACAACATGCTACACTGAAAAGCATTGATCTTAAGATGCAAAACTGTCAACAGTGTCAGTGCTTTTTAAGACATTGTAATGGTATTAGAATGGTTATGGGTATGAGTGTGTGTGTCAGGGTGCAGTCAGAAATGTGTGTGTTTGTGTGTCAGGGTGCAGTCAGAAATGTGTGTGTGTGTTTGTGTGTCAGGGTGCAGTCAGAAATGTGTGTGTGTGTTCTCTTCTTAAATGTACTTCTCTAGTTCTCTAGCATATCTTTCCCAGTTTACGTGTGATCATTTTTTGGGACTTCAATGCTGGTCTCTACTTTTTACTTCAGTGTTGCATGATAAGCTGGAAACCTGGCAGCTGGTTTGTTTATTTCCTGACAGGTTGTAGTAAATTTGGCTAGACCACCTGCACGTCCACTCAAATCACTCATTTATTTATCCTTTTTCCCCTTGTAAGCACCTGGATATAAACATACAGCTTTAAAGATTTTAATTATAGTTAACAGGAGAAAATGGATGGGGTTCTATAAGTGTATGGAGGAGCGTCATGGTGGTTTCCTAGTGAAATTTCCCTCATGGCCTGTTGTTGTGGTGTGTAGTAACAACAGTCATCATGACAAGCCTTAGTTGCACAGCCTAAGACAGGTCCCCACTATGGCAATATTAGAATTGTATTCTGTATCACAGTCTCAAACCTTCTACCCAAGAATCAACTTCATTGGATTCATAACAGGATTTGGATCTGGAGTAACAAAATCTTAGAAATTACAAGACCATAATTATTAGAAAACTTTTTTTTAATTATTAGACAATTTTGTTTTTTAGAAAATACTTTCAATTTGGTGTGTGTGTGTGTGTGTATGTGTGTGTGTAGTTTGCCTCCACCTGCTCACCCTGAAGATACCCCCGAGCACACAAAAGAGCCACTGGAATACATGCGCAAAGCCCAGGTACAATTTTTCTCACTCAGTCCCCACGTTCACTCCTCTTTACTTCTCCAGGTACTGTGGTGTTCATCTCATATCTGCACCACTCTGTGTGTATGTGTGTGTCTGTGTGTGTGTATGTGTGTGTGTGTGGGCTTTCCCAGGCATGCTGGGAGAAGAGGATCCTGAAGAGTTTGAACAGCATGTGTTCCGAGCTGGGTGTTCCATTGGCCTGCAAGGTATGTTACACAAAAATACTCAGACCAAATGCTAGTCAGACACTAGAAACACAGCTCCTCATAGAACCAGGGATCTCTTCTTGTCTCAGGACCAAAGTTTTACATTTTTATTGAATGATGTTTAACATCTCATAGACCCAAAGCTCAAACTCTGCAGGGAGCTGCATATTTATTTCTAATGTGATAAAACCAAAGGTCAAATTTCTCACACAAAGTTCTACATCATTATAGAACTGTATGTTTAAATTCTCAACCATCAATCCCACATTTTAAACTTGTCATAAAACCAAAGCTTTAATTGCTTATTGAAACAAAGTTTGAACCACCTATGTGTCTAAAAATCGACCTCCTTATATAATTCTTAGCTTCTTATATATACTCATTGTATGTGTCTACAAAGAAATCGTAAGTGTTTCAAATAAAACTAACCAAAAAAGAAATAATGGAACAAAAATGTAAAACTACAGCTTTAACCTTTTATAAAACCAAAGCATTAACTGTTCAGAATTCTTCTCTGGGCTGTTTATTAAATCTGACATTTATTCCACAGCGTCCTGCTGCACAACAGAGACATTTAATAAACAAATGGAGCGAGATGGGCACAGATGACCCAGGTAACACTAACACACACACACACACACACACACACACACACACACACATATATATATATATCATTGTACGCAATGCATAGGCGATCTTAAAGCCCTAATTTAAACCTGACAGCTTAATGTTACTGTTTTTTTTATTTTATTTTATTTTTATACTGTTTTAATGGTTATATTAAGGAGAATCACAAAACTCAAAACAGCATGTGATGAAACATATGGACACCAAACACACACACCGGCAACTTACAACATGGAATGACTCGCATGCCGAATTCTGTTTCTTGTGTATCGCTTCAGGGTTCCAAAGTCTATAAAAGATCTGTAAAAGGCACATAACGAAGTTCAAATGGATTCAGTGGTCAAAAGATTCTTGAGATTCCCCCCACCTTTCATGCACAAGTGTTGAGCGTTTCATATAATTTTTAATTCTAACAGTGTTGTGTATTCTGCCGTTGAACACCGTGGCATGAGATTTGTGTTTTGTCTTATATGGTGATGTGTGGAAACTGGAGGGAGTTACTCAGGCTCAAGATGTAAAAGAGTTTAAACTTCAGAGGGTTAACGCCTGAATAACTCGTGCACAAGTACAATTTTAGACACACATCCTACAGACACCCACACAGTATTCTTTATCTTCTCTCATCTTCTAGTTGAGGTGAATTGCAGTACTGTTTGTTATTTGCACTGTTAATTTGCAGATGCTAATTGATAATACTGTAAATAAATGAGCAGATGCCGGCATTTTTTCCCTAAATTCATGCCACCCAATTGATCTTGCTCTTAAAATGTACATAAGCATTACAAAGGGAAAGAGAAAATAGTTTTTAGCTGATTACATAATGTCATGTTTGCATGTGAAAACTAGCTATTATAACTCCTCTAAATCTGCTGTAAGCTTCTATGCTGTTTTGCCCATCATATGCATGACTAATGCTACACAGTTTGCTAATGAATGAATCAGAAGTATAATTGAGTATATTTGATATTAGTCGGACTTTGAATTGCTGCCTGTTACAGTTATATTGGCTACAATAACATAGTCAGTTAATAGCTACAATACAGTAGTCAGTTAATGTTAGCTACAATACAGTAGTCAGTTAATGTTAGCTACAATACAGTAGTCAGTTAATGTTAGCTACAATACAGTAGTCAGTTAATGTTAGCTACAATACAGTAGTCAGTTAATGTTAGCTACAATACAGTAGTCAGTTAATGTTAGCTACAATACAGTAGTCAGTTAATGTTAGCTACAATAATGTAGTCAGTTTGTAACGGTTCACGTGTAAGTCACACCTAAACCGTACACGATTATATGGGGCACCACTCCCTAATACAGTTGTTATACCAGAAAACAGACAGACACACCAATATAAACCAACCCAAGTGTATTATACAAAATTTATATTTACCAATATATACAAAAACAAATATATACACACAAAAAACCAAAGCAATGAGGTGTGTGCGTGTGCGTGTGCGCGTAGGTGTGTAGTGTCCTTTAAGGCCTCGGTGAGTATAAATGTCCTTATATGGCGCAATCTCACCGGATGTAGTGACGTGATAGGAAGTCCGCTTGTGGATGGGTGTACTAGCGTCCTCACCGGTGAATAATCCGATAAAGGGAGGAATATTCCACAATGAGTCTCTCCGCGCTAAACAACCCCCGAATAATCCACACCGAAACCGCGAACCCTCCTTACAGTATCAGCTGGTGCACCAATCGCCATTAACCTCGCCACCTCGAACGCCGTCGGCCCGCTTCCTTATATGGGGGGGGGGAACCCGGAAGTGACGCGATGTCGCGTGACGTCATCGGCGGGTCTCATAAGAGCGGTAAACAGGGCAACACAAATGCAACAGAATATATTACCGGTGTACACAATCAGGTAATGCTTACTCTATACAACATTTCGGCATTAAGCCATTGTCACCTTATGTGGCTCTGCTACATAGACCCCCCCCCCCCAGCCATCGGCGCCGAAGGAGAGCGTCCATACCAACGTTTTAGGTTAACCACATTTACAATTTCGTTTTTAGGTGGGTTTCCGCAACAGACTGTGTAATTTACTGGCCCCATTCTTTTTTTAATTTCAGCTGGTCCCTCCCACTTGGGCGCTAGCTTAGCAGAGAATTTATTTGAGGCCGAAGAGAGTGGGTGCGTTTTAATCCAGACTAGATCGCCCGGCTGGAACTGCGCATCCTTCCGTCGAGCATTATAATATCTAGCGTGTCTAGATTGTTGTGCTGCCACTCTACGCTTTACCTCCTCTGCCATGATGGTTTGCCTTTCAATCATGTTGTATGCGGCTTGGTCGGGTGAAGGTGGTTTATGGATAAGCCGTTCCAGCGGACCTTGTAACTGCCGGCCAATCATGAGCTCTGCTGGTGTTTTGCCGGTGGTCTCTTGATGGGCCGTGTTAAGGGCAAAGCGGAACTCAGGTAACCACTGGTCCCAGTTTTGGTGGTATATTCCCACATAGGAGGCAATCATTGTTTTTAATGTCCGGTTTATCCTCTCAGTTAGATTAGTTTGTGGGTGATAGCTGGTGGTGAGTTTCTGGATGCTTCCCCAGGCCTTACAGAGTTCAGAGAGGACACAGGAGGTGAATTGAGGCCCTCGGTCCGATACCAGATATTTGGGAACCCCCCAACGGGTAAATATGTCTTCCCTGAGAATTTTGATTAATTTCTGAGTTTTACCATCTCTAAGGGGAAACATCTCTACCCACTTAGTGAAATAGTCCACTATTACCAGGAGGTAAGTATTCTGCTTCTTGCTCACTGGGAAGGGCCCCATTCAATCCATCCCCAGCATGTGGCCTGGTTCTTGGACCTGGGTGCTTTGCAGAAAGCCGCTGGGTTTTGAGTTTTCTGGCTTGTATTTCTGACACACCTCACAGCCCTTGACGTACTGCCAGACGTCTTTCCGGACAGAAGGCCACCAAGCTACATCCAACAGCCTTAGCAGAGTTTTCAGCCTACCCAGGTGTCCTCCTAAAGGGTTGTCATGGATGTAGTGCAGGAAACCAGGTACTAATGATTGAGGGACCACCAACTGGAACTTCTCCCCCTGGTTCTTCAAAGGAATCCGGCGGTATAACACCCCCTGGTGGACCTCAAAGGAGATTTGCTTACCCTGGACCTTTCTGTCTTTGCTATCTGCTTGTAGATGGGGGATGTTACTGTCGCTGCCTTGTGCAGTAGCTATTTCGTCTAGGGTGTGAGGGATGTCGGAGGTATATCTGAGAGGTGACATGACTAGACAGGGTACCTCTTTATCCTTTCCAGGTAGGTAAGCTCTGGACAATGCATCAGGCCCTAGGTTAAGACAGCCTTTCCTGTGGTGTACCTGGAAGCAGAACTGTTGTAGGCGGAGCGTCCAGCGGGTCAGACGTGAGGAGGTCTTGGGGCAGTTGAAGGCCCAAGCCAGAGCTGCATGATCTGTAAAAATGTCACACTGCCTTCCTTCCAGGTAATGTCTCCATTTTTCCACAGCCCAGACCACGGCTAAACACTCTTTTTCTGAGGTGGAGTAATTCAACTCTGCTCCTCTTAGGGTCCTCGAGGCATAGGCCACCACCTTCTCTCCTTCCGCTGAACTCTGGCTAAGTATCGCTCCCAGGCCAACGTCGCTGGCATCTGTATGGACTTGGAATGGTAGGTTGAGGTCAGGCTGCACCAGAACGGGTGGGTTTTGTAAGGCCTGTTTCAAGTCATCCATAGCTTTCTGGCATTCAGGGGTCCATTCCCACTTCACTCCTTTCTTTTTAGTCGATTCAATGGAGCAGTGATATATGAAAACTGAAGGAAGAATTTATGCTACCAGCAATCCAAACCCAGAAAACCTTGCAGTGCCTTGAGGTCAGCAGGGGAGGGATAGTGTGCAACGGCCAGCGTTTTTTTCTGGGTCGACCTCCACTCCCCTCTCAGAGACGATATGGCCCAGAAATTTCAGCTGTCGTTTGAAGAAATGACATTTCTTCATATTCAATGTAAGGTTAGCTTGACTCAGTCTTTGTAATATGGCATTTAGATGTTGAGAATGGTGTTTCAAGGATGGCGAGTATACTATGATGTCATCAATGTATACGAAGCAGATCTTCCCCCTTAGATCAGCCAGGACCTTCTCCATGAGCCTCTGGAATGTGGCAGCCGCGTTCTTAAGCCCAAATGGCATGGAGCGGAATTGGTACAGCCCCTTGGTGGTGATAAAAGCAGTTTTTTCTTTGCTCTCCTTCTCCATTTCCACTTGCCAGTAACCCGATTGCAAATCCAAAGTGCTGAACCAGGAGGCGCCTTCCATGGATTCCAAGATGTCGTGGATGAGCGGCATTGGATAGGCATCAGGAATGGTCTTGCTGTTTAGCCGGCGATAGTCCACACAGAACCTGTGGGAACCATCAGGTTTAGGCACGAGGACTACTGGGGATGACCATGGAGAGAAAGAAGGCTCAATAATGTGGTCTTTGAGCATCTGGTCGACTTGGTCTTCAATGATCTGTTTCTTGAAAGGAGAGACTCTGTATGCTCTGGACTTAATGGGGATGTTGTCGGTCATGTGAATGTTGTGTCGAACCACTGCGGTTTTTCCCAGGTTACCGGAGGTGGTGTGAGGCCAGTTGGACATCAACCTTTGCAGCTCCTCCTGATTTCCAGTGTCCCAGGTAGGGTTAATAACAGGATGCAGGGGAGCTAATGCTGGGTGGAGCAACGTGGGAGGTAAGGCGTAGTACAGACTCAGTACAGCTGTTGGATCAAACGGCGTAGGGGCGGTCATGGTGTTCAGCCCGAGAAGGCCATGGGATGGAAGGAAGGGGTGGTATATGTAACCCTTTTCTGTGTCGAGAGCATACCGGCATCGTCCCACCTCTAGGATGGCTCCGGTAGCCGTTAGAAAGTCCAACCCCGCTATAAGTGGGAAGGCCAGGTGGGCATCCTTCATTATGTAAGTGTCCACTCCACACTCCTTTTCATGCCATTTATAGCTGACCGTCCTTTTCTCCACCGCTTGGTGTATCTTTCCATCCGCCATGATGAATCTCTGTGTGGACCGTGAGGTGCTTGTGGGGGTCTCTCCGGTTAGTTGTAGCCAGAGGTTCTCTTGCATTAGAGTATAAGTGCTCCCTGTGTCCAGTACAGCGCTCACCTCTTTCCCTTTCACCGTTACTGGTACCAGCAGAAGTGATGACAGCACCTGGGGTTGAGCGATGGAGACCCCTGCCAGGTTTTTGGGGGAAGAGCGATCAGTCGGCCTCTTGCTGCTCCTTTCCTTCCGTTCAGCCCCACCTTCTGCCAGTAGTCTTTTGCCCCAAGGCAATCCTTCTCCACCATGGACCCAACCTTCACCAGTTGTTCCACGGTGGTTATCGTTCCCCTCAGGCAGCCTGCAACTCTCGGTTGATGTTGTTGAGGATACGACTCACTAATTCGTCCTCTGTGATGTCGGGCTTCCACTTGAGGCAGAGGGCTCTGTAGTCATAGGCGAAGTCTCTCAGGCGTTGTCGAGGTTGCTGTACCAGTGATCGGAGTTTGTCTTCCACCTCCGTGAGGTAGTCATCTGGTAGGAACGCCGCCATAAAAGCCTCTTTGAAAGACTGCCAGTCCGTGACCTTTGTTTTTTCAGCCTTCCACCAGCTCAAAGCCGATCCTCTCAATACAGTGCTCAGAGTACCAATTAGTTCCACACTGGGGAGTGGTCTGATGTCCAAGTAGTTTTCACATTGCTCGATGAAGTTTAGTACATCTGCCGTTTCACAGGCTATCACCAAATGTGGGAAACTCCAGGCGGATGGGAGGACGAGCACAAAAGGACGATATATTGGCTGCTGCCGGAGGGGTAAGCTCACTAGAGGGTTGCCTGGCAGTAGGGAGTCGCAATGCTATAGGTGTATTGGTAGGCTTGGGTGGAGGCACTTTAGCTCTGGTAGCTGGAACCGGTTGTCTTGGGAAGGTGGATGGGTGTAACGGGAGAACTAGCTGGAGTGTAGGCCTGTAGTCTGGCGAGGGTGGGAGTGCTTGTCAGTCGCAATTTCTTCATCTGACTTTCCCATTTTGCATCCCTCCTTAGAAAACAGTCTGTCACCGCTCTTTCCAGCTTCTCCAGGGACATCTGGAAACCCTCCTGCAACTCTGCTAAGCCAGCGTCCACTGCCTCCCTGAAACTGGTTTCCCGATTTAGGGTACTCTCAACAGACTGCTTGAAATCGTGATTCAACGAGTGTACCTGTGAGCTAAGGCCAATAAATCCGCCTTAAGCTGCGCAATATCAGTTTGCATTGTTTGTATCCACTCAACATTCATCACACAGCTTTCCTCATTATTATCCTCAGACTCATCACCATCAGGAAATATACAAAGAGCTAAGCATAGATGTTATTTCAGCTGTTGATTACGTCTAGTTACAATGGGCCTGCAGTAAAATCTGCATCAGGACTGGCATTAGCAGTGTTTTGTTCATTAACAGGAGTGTTGTTACCACTAACCACGTCAGCATCTATAACAGTGAGTGGTGTGGTCTGTTTCTGAATCCATAGTAAAAAAATAACAATACAAAAATAATAGCAATAATAGTAATAAAAACAAAATATTACAAAAAAATGCTAAATAAATGGAGCACCCGTACGGGCACCACTATGTAACGGTTCACGTGTAAGTCACACCTAAACCGTACACGATTATATGGGGCACCACTCCCTAATACAGTTGTTATACCAGAAAACAGACAGACACACCATATAAACCAACCCAAGTGTATTATACAAAATTTATATTACCAATATATACAAAAACAATATATACACACAAAAAACCAAAGCAATGAGGTGTGTGCGTGTGTGTGTGCGCGTAGGTGTGTAGTGTCCTTTAAGGCCTCGGTGAGTATAAATGTCCTTATATGGCGCAATCTCACCGGATGTAGTGACGTGATAGGAAGTCCGCTTGTGGATGGGTGTACTAGCGTCCTCACCGGTGAATAATCCGATAAAGGGAGGAATATTCCACAATGAGTCTCTCCGCGCTAAACAACCCCCGAATAATCCACACCGAAACCGCGAACCCTCCTTACAGTATCAGCTGGTGCACCAATCGCCATTAACCTCGCCACCTCGAACGCCGTCGGCCCGCTTCCTTATATGGGGGGGGGAACCCGGAAGTGAAGCGATGTCGCGTGACGTCATCGGCGGGTCTCATAAGAGCGGTAAACAGGGCAACACAAATGCAACAGAATATATTACCGGTGTACACAATCAGGTAATGCTTACTCTATACAACATTTCGGCATTAAGCCATTGTCACCTTATGTGGCTCTGCTACAAGTTAATGTTAGCTACAATACAGTAGTCAGTTAATATTGGCTACAATACAGTAGTCAGTTAATGTTAGCTACAATAATGTAGTCAGTTAATGTTAGCTACAATACAGTAGTCAGTTAATATTGGCTACAATACAGTAGTCAGTTAATGTTAGCTACAATAATGTAGTCAGTTAATGTTAGCTACAATACAGTAGTCAGTTAATGTTTGTAAATTAGTTAAATTTACCTCAGGATAAGTTTTTAAGTAGATCACACAGAGTTCATGTCTTTTAGGTAGTCGAAGGCGATGATTCATTTGTGAGTCTTTGCTCACTCCAGTATATTTGAAGCATTTTACTGAGGTAGGGCAAGGACGCTCATCCTCACCCTCCACTTTTAGCTGTACATAGAGTCAGATGCACACGCATATGTAGCTCTAACACTAACTACATCGGGTAGCATGAGGTCACCAAAGATGATTCTTGTTTATTTTCTCCACGGATGAACTCATTTGGATCTGTTAAACCAGCCATGTCCAATCTCATCCACAAAGGGCCGGTGTGTGTGCAGGTTTTAATTCCAGCCAAGCGGTAGCCACACTTGATTCCACCTGTTTAATCAGTGACTTTTAGTAGACAGTGGTGTGGCTTCTGCTTGGTTGGAATGAAAGCCTGCACTCACACCGGCCCTTTGCGGATAAGATTGGACACCGCTGTGTTAAACTGAAATGTAATAAAGTGTTGTGTACAATATATTCATTAGGTTTTTGAGCGAAGAAGGGGTCTTTTTTTCTTATGTGCACCAAAGCTATAAATGCTTTTTTGTATTACGTATAACACCACTTCCTCATGCCCTGTCCACTTCTTGATGAATGACCGTTTGATCATATTAAGCATTTGAGACAAATACAGAGACCTAAGGAATCATACTAACTCTCTCTACACCAGCAGCGGTGTATGTTCTTTGTGCTGGCACTGTGCTAATTGTACCGCAGTAGAATCAGGATGGTGATTCCCTGCACCACCAGACGCCCTCACAATCCTTTCACACATTAGCATTGCTACCTCCCATGTGTGGCTTTATCCCCGTGTTTATTTTTTGCGCTTTGCTCGTTTACAGTTCTCTTGTGGAATATAACAGTTCCATAACAGTGTTATCAGTCTGCTGCGTGTACGATAACATTTGCAGCTGTCTGCTGGACACGGGCATAAACAGCTTAGCTTGTGAAACCAGAGCATGTCCAGACTGTTGGAATGAGTCCCGATAAGCAGAGCTCACCTCCCAAAACCACTGCCTCTCTCTCTCTCTCTCTCTCTCTCTCTCTCTCTCTCCCCCCCCCCTCTATTTTTTTTTCCATTTGAATATAAAATGTAGAACATGACCACTGGAGAGTTCCTTAGCTGAGTTAGATTTAGCATTACTATATCAGTTATTTAATACTTGTTGTATTAAAGTAGCATAACATGCAGAATATATTGCATAAACCGACTCTTGCCAAGTTATTACTGTCTAAACATTACAGGGTTTTTTTTTCCCATTTGCAGATCTCAGCAAGTTCAGGCCTGTATATGCACCCAAAGATTTCCTAGAGGTGAGATTGAGATTGAGAACATCAGTTAACTTTAAAGAGATTGAGGGTTTTGGGTTTGAAACAGCTGATTAGAATACAGTGGGAAATGTTTCTGTAAATGATTCGAAAATGGCCTGAGAGATGCAGTCTGTGATTGACAGGTACAGGTCTTTGAGCACACTTAATGATAAATGTGTTCCATCTACATACACACTGTTTTAGGGTCAGAGCACAATGTTATAATGTGGAGTTAGGAATGAAGAAAGGCTTTGAATGATCTGACTGTAAACCAATAAAAGGCATGAATCGTATGATTCTATTTTCACATACGCTAAATGTAATTGTATAAGTGATGTGATGGACAAGATATGAACATTCAGCTTCTTTGGAAGGTGTTGATAAGTCTGAGAAACCCCAATCATGACTGCAGTGAGGGTCTCACAGCCAGGAGCCACTGGGGACTTATACAGATCTCCCTCAACGTCCATGATATCCCATTTATGGTGAGGTTTCTATCTCCTCCTTTGTTCTTTCCACATTTACAAACTGTGATCAGAGTAAATCTTTCTTCACTGCATCGTTCCACATTTGCTAGACTTGGCATTACACAAGCACAAAGCAGCAAGCTCATGTAATGCATCTGTTTTCAGAGAGAGGCTTATCCAGAACTGAGCCTGAATCGTGGCCAACTTGGAATAGAAGATCACGCACACATCCCTCCAGGTATTCCAGTATTCCTCCCATCCCTCTGTGAATAGCCTGTCGTTTACCAGCTTTTGACCCGAAACCATCCAATTTTTTTTCTCATACAGTGTAGTCATTTAAAGCTGGGTCCTTGAGTTCACAGCACAAAACAAGACAAACCACGGCTCTTTGTAGGAAATGCATCATGCATTATTTTGCTGATTTTTTTTTTCCAATTAAAATATGACTTGAATAACGTTAGTAAATGCATCTCTATCCATTCATTAAATCAAGAATGAAAAATAATACACAGAACCACACAGGACAACATAAAGTGTTGTGCATGTGTGTACAAACAGCACACTACAGTACAGTCTTTACTACAATAGGGTGTAAGGGGTTGTGTGTGAGGGAGTGTGTGTGTGAGGGAGTGTGTGTGTGTGAGGGAGTGTGTGTGTGTGAGGGAGTGTGTGTGTGTGAGGGAGTGTGTGTGTGTGAGGGAGTGTGTGAGGGTGTGAGGGAGTGTGTGTGTGAGAGTGTGAGGGTGTGAGGGAGTGTGTGTGTGAGGGTGTGAGGAGGTGTGTGTGTGTGTGTGTGTGTGTGTGTGTGTGTGTGTGTGTGTGTGTGTGAGGGGTTATAAAGTAAAGGTCAGATCATGGAATACTGGGTGGCTATGAACAATATTAAAAATCTTATATTGATTAAACGGGTCGGCCATGAATTGAAAGCACTGCATATAAACAAAACTGCTTTTTGATAAAATATCACTGTCTCTATTCACACAGATCTGTTTGAAAGTGAGCACCTTCGCATTGGAAAGAAAGGTAAAAAAAAAATAAATTTTTTTTTATTTTTATTTGTACTGTTCCGGAGTGGCTCTGTGTTTAATAGCTGCTGAATGTCAATATTTGAGTGTGACTGATTGTGTAATGCCCATCATCCCACTTTTAACTGTACATGATCCAGCTGCTTACCCGGTGTTTAGCAAAGAGAACAAAAACCTGCCTTTTTTTTTTTTTTTTTTAAACAATCCTCTTTAGACGTACACATGTACATCAGACTCTACTCTCTCTCCCTCTCTGTCTAATACATTCATTCAATGCACAACTTAAAGCTACACATACCTTCAGATCTCTCATGGAGACATGTTGTTAGCAGTACAGTGCAGGGACCGGGGGCTCGTGTTTACACTGGTTCACTTTGTTTTCCCTACAGTCTATGAAGCTGAAGTGTATAGATGAACATTCTAGCTCTCACGAACCTTTCCGACAGCGTATACAGTGAGTGTTCTTTTCTGTGTGTAAGTGTTGAGTGAGCAAGACAGCGCAGCTGCTCAGGAGTACAGCAGACAGGGATGTCCCAATGGCCTCCGAGCTCAACTATGGGCTCTGATCCTCAATGCCACTAATGAACCAGAGGTAAAGCATATTTCTTGCTACAGGTTTCAACTTATGGTTAATAAACTAAGCAAGTTGTCAAAACTACAGAGTGCCTTAGATATACAGTTGCATATATTAGAAATGCACAGGAATAATCTCTGGCATTCCACAGCTTTTAAGCATTATATGTTATCATTGTCATTTAAATAGCCTCATTTTACATAAAATAAATAAATTAAATAATGATCGTCAATCAAGCGATTATTATATAGTTACTAATTGGTTTATCTGGAATTAAATATAATCAGAAAAGAATGAATATCCTCATCACTTTTTCTTTGTTTTACAGCTAATACTAGCACTGGCTGTTTTATCTATACAGTAGGTTTACTGGGTTTACCAGATGTGCTTGATTTTATTATGCACTCATTTAGACCACCATAAGGACCTGATGATGATGACCACTTATTTCCAAAAAAGATGTTTCATTGAATTGCTTCACTGTATCATTTTTTTTGGTCTTTGTCAATAATAGTGATCAATACTGTAATAAAATGAAAGAAATTCCACGTGTTGAAAATCTTCTGATTTTAGCAAACGTGGAAAAAGTTCTGAGATCATTATGAGACCAAAACAAAACTGAACTTTGATACAGAAACCTTGAGAATCAACGGATTCTTGTATTCTATCCGGTTGTCTTTAAACACACACACAAAAAAATCTTAATACTTTTAAACTGAAGCACTACATTGTAAATTTTAATGCTTAAAGTATTAATGTAAAATAAATCCATACCAAAAAAAAAAAAATTTCTCTTTATAAGAAAACATTTCCTGTCCCAAAAATACATTTTATTTTCCGAATTCAGGGATCTCCTGTAATATCTGATGTTTTCTCTGATATTCAGTCCACCATATTTTACTGGTATCTGCCCGAAACTGACAGTCGATGCCATCTCTAATGGAAACCCAATGCTGCTCTTGTCCTTAATACACCATGCACACAGTGAAGCATGGTGGTGGAAGCATCAGGTTGTGTGGATGCTTCCATGGAAGCCTAGTGGTTAAGGTGTTGGGCTACCAATGGGAAGGTTGTGAGTTCAATCCCAGGTTCACCATGTTGCCACTGTTGGGCCCCTGAGCAAGGCCCTTAACCCTCAATTGCTCAGCTGTATAAAAATGATATAATGTAAATTGATCTGGATAAGGGCGTCTGCCAAATGATGTAAATATAATATATCAGTATGGACTGGGAAACTGGTCAGGGACGAGGGTGAGAAATTGATGAAGCCAAATGCAGCGTTGTTCTAGAAGAAACCTTTTTCCAGTCTGCAGGAGATTTAAGTATGTGGTAGAGACATAGAAGGCTTGCAGATGTAGAGGCAGTAATTATTCTTCTATCAAGTATGAACACAAGGGGATGAATGCTCTTGCAACCCACAAATATATGCTTTTTTTTTAGTGACTATTAATGTCTAAACCCATCTCTAAAAAGTGGAAAAAGTGACCTTAGTGATAATTGCTGAATGTTTTAAGGATTCATAAACAGCATAGACTCAATGTACTTTTAAATGTACATCCAATTGAATGAAAAGTAAGCTCCAAAAAAAAACAAAACGCTTAAGATCCTTGTGTTCTACAGTCTAAAGTCCATCTATTGTTATATTTAAGTGTGCAGTTATCTGACACATTTCCTGTTCATTATAGGAACGTTTAACTTTAACGCTCTGACTCGTTTCCTCTTACACTGTTTCATATCAGGTGACAAGACCTGTATTTGAGAAAACTTCCAAAACCATTAAGTACATAAAAGCTGAGATTTTTTTTTTCGTGTGAATTGCAGTTGTGCTGTTCTGACATAAACCAGACACTCGGTGGCTGTAATTTATAGGTCGGGATATGAGCGATTTGTACTGACAGTTTTCCACGTCTTTGTTCATCCTTTCATTTACTGCCAAAGAAGTACAGGAAAAGGAAATGTTCTTTATATCTTTTTTTTTTCCTTCTCTTCTTGTCTTTATGCTTCGGACAAGATAACCGATTACCTGTAATTCCTTAACCGAAGTTCCAAGATTTGTTAGTGTGCTATTATCTGCAAATAACTAACTTGTTAGAAAATGAATGTTAGTCACAAAGGAGACTTCCACATCTTTTAGTGAATCTGCTGCATATATGCTTTTGGAAAAGTTGCCAAGTTATCTGTAGCTGATTCTCGGGTTGTGTGTTCTATTAGTTTTTAATTGCTCTGTGAAAAGTGGTAATATGTGTCCGGTAATTGTGAGTAATGCTTTCTGCCATTTTGGTGTCTGGCCTCATGATTATTTCTTTAAAGGAAAAAAAAAGACAAATCGCAGCATCTTCAGGTCTCAATTTATGGTATTTTGTCATTCAGGTTTGATTCAATTTCCTGCCTGTTCTTTCTTTACGATAGGACATCATGCATTACGAGCAACTGAAGGCCGCAGTCATACAGCATGACCTGCTGGTGGATAATCTAATCTATAAGGTACACACACAGACACTCCTACACGTTTAAGAAGGTTTGAAAGGTGCAGTTTATTCAATAAAAATAGATTTAGTGTCTGTTTGATTTATACGTTTTAGACTAATTGGACGTTTTCTATCTTTGCTTAAAGTAGGATTTTTACATTTTCTTCATTAGGTTTAGAGTTTAACCAAAGTCCGGAGTCATGTGTCGTTCCAAGGTCATGTTTTCTTCAAATGGTTCCATTACCGTATGAACCCAGATTAGATATGGACCAAAAAAAATTTTTCTACTTCTAAGCATGCTTCGATTTGATTTGTTAGGCAGTTATCATATCATGACGGATAATTAGCTTGTTAATTGCGTAAATATAGAATGCAGTTGTGCTTCTTCTTTTTTTTTTTTTTTACAACTCAGGATGTGAAGCTGACTGCAAGTAATGATGACTATTACTTTGTGTTTGAAGACTTTCTGTATCAGGTGAGTGTTTGCTGAACTAACAGCATGTCTTTTCCCATCGTGGGTTTTTTTGGACATTTTTACATTTTATTTTGCTCGTCTCCACTTGCCTCCAAATGTTTTGGCACCCTAGCGCTCCACAAGATTTCACAAGTTTTATGTCCACTTGCCTCCAAAAGTAACACTGACCCTTATGGACACTTGCCTCCAAAAGTAACACTGACCCTTATGTCCACTTGCCTCCAAAAGTAACACTGGCCCTTATGTCCACTTGCCTCCAAAAGTAACACTGACCCTTATGGACACTTGCCTCCAAAAGTAACACTGACCCTTATGTCCACTTGCCTCCAAAAGTAACACTGACCCTTATGTCCACTTGCCTCCAACAGTAACACTGACCCTTATGTCCACTTGCCTCCAAAAGTTACACTGACCCTTATGTCCACTTGCCTCCAACAGTAACACTGACCCTTATGGACACTTGCCTCCAAAAGTAACACTGACCCTTATGTCCACTTGCCTCCAAAAGTAACACTGACCCTTATGTCCACTTGCCTACAAAAGTAACACTGACCCTTATGTCCAAAAAGCACCGGCCTTTGCAAATACTTGCTTCGTCAAAGCCAACATCAAAGTTTGTTGCGACGAACTTTACAAATCTAGTTTTAAATTGTTTTAATAACAGGTGATGTAATTATTTTCTAGCTCCACTTTTCATTACATTCTTTTGAGAGATACTACAACTGTTATCGGAAACTTCTAGTTTTTTTTGCACACAGCTTTATAACGGAAACTTTTAAAGCACATCATCCATTCAAGCTCCAATGCCAAAAAGTGGATGAGCCTAAAAATACCACAAAATCTCTTCAGTCATAGGGAAAGACTCAAAACATTTTTTTTAATCAATTGTTTAACTTAGTTGTTTTATTATTATTATTATTATTATTATTATTATTATTATTATTATTATTATTATTATTATTATTATTATTATTATTATTATTTATGATGACTTAACTATATCTGACCTAAATCCAGCTTTTTTGTATTCACATCTCTCAGCACTGATGGCAGCTGTAGTTAACATCCTGATAATGTTTACAATCTGGTAGTTATGCTACTGACTACTGAAAATGTAGCGCTGAACAAAAATAGTGACATGTCGCAAGAGTATATTCTCCTGTCCCAGACCACAGGTGTGAAATGATTAACAGCATCAGGTGAACATAAATATTTGCTTTTCTACCATTTTTCCGAGCAGATAAAACTATGTTGTGTAATAGTACTAGTGCTCATAGGCAGGGCTTCAAGAGTTTATCCTCGGAAAGGACTGAAAGTAGAAATCTGTTATCTATCTATCTATCTATCTATCTATCTGTCTGTCTGTCTGTCTGTCTGTCTGTCTGTCTATCTATCTATCTATCTATCTATCTATCTATCTATCTATCTATCTATCTATCTATCTATCTATCTATCTGTCTGTCTGTCTGTCTGTCTGTCTGTCTGTCTGTCTGTCTGTCTGTCTGTCTATCTATCTATCTATCTATCTATCTATCTATCTATCTATCTATCACATACTTTTTCTGTAATGTTAGCTTAAAGCATTTGGTTAGTAAAGGCACTGCAATGCACCAAATGGGGGGAAAAAAAAGATTTCAGTTCCTTTTGTTCCTATTATTAGAATAAATGGGACCTGATGAATGACATCTGCAACTGGAGGCTGTGCATGCGATCTTAAGTACACCACTCTGCAAATTGCACCTGAGCAATTTGCCATCGATTTAAAGGAAATCGTTTAAAATTAAAGCCAGGAGACTGTGTGTGTGTGTGTGTTGTGTGGGGGGGTATGAGGACAAAATGTTCTCATAATGATAGTAACTCATGACAATTTGTGTGTTCTTTACAAGGTTCTCCTGTGTTTTTCTCGGGACACTGCAGTTCTGGAGCATTTTAGCTACAATAGTGCATCTCCTCCTAAATCCTACATCCAGGGTAAAATCCACATAACTGCATGTCTCTCAGCTTACTTGTGTGTTTGAATGTGCATTAGTGTGTATTGTTGTGTGTCGTCTGTATTATAGTAACACAGTGCGTTACCCAGTGTTAGATTATGTTAGATCAGCAGTTCCCAAACTGGGGGGTCGCAGAGTGGGGGTCGGGGGGTCGCGAGATGATTTCCAGAAACTTTATTTATTTATTTTTATTTTTATTTTTTTTGTATGTTAAAAAAGGTTGTAATGATGTCCCTTTTGGATCACTTTCATATTTCCCTGAAGGAGACGCTCCCGACCAATATGACTGGATAAGGTCACCATTCAATGTAACCACGGCAAATTATATTGCGTCAGATATGGAAGATGCGCTGATAAAACTTTCAACCGATCGAACCCTGAGGACGGCATTTGACGGCAAGACACTGGATGAGTTCTGCGTTTCTGTCGTGCTGGAATATCCACAGTTGTCGAAAGCCGTGTTGGATGTACTCATGCAAATTGGCTCAACGTATTTATGCTAAAAGAATTTCTCTGTGCTGACTTACATTAAGAATAAACACAGGTCACGGCTTAACGTGGAAGATGATCTGCAGGTGGCGATCTCCAAAATTGAACCTAGAGTGGACCTGGGGAGTCGTCAGCAGTCTACTACTGGGGGGTCGTGGTCTGAAAAGTTTGGGAACCCCTGTGTTAGATTAGAGTGTTAGCGTATTATGTCAAAGAATGTGGTAAGTAAGGAATTCCCCAGAAGTTGTTATATGAATAATCAGCCACCCCCTAGCTTGTGTTTGAGCGTGATATCGCTTGTCATGTTCTAGAGAAATCGCAGAGCGTAAAGTCCCCTGTTCTGATGACTTTCTCATACTGGAAAAGCAAAAGGAGCAGATTTACCTCTGACTCTTACCGAGACTTAAATGATGTAGATCAGCTGTTGTACAAGTTCCAGTAAATTTGCTCTCACTATAGAAATGATAACGTAGCAGAATCGGCGCATTAATAAGAACCTCTGATGTGCAGCCAGCATTACTGTCTCACTTGAGATCCTTTAGAAGTCTAGAAACAACGGCATTTTCTGACCTATCAGATGCGAGAAAACAACAGCGCTGTTTTTAACCTTGTATTTATCCCATTTTTTCTTATAATCAATAAAATGTGGTGTTTTCCTTAGGCAGGTCTGGTGCAGAGGAGTTTGCTGTGGTGTATCCTCCAAATGGTACATTTAAATAACCTACATCCTCCTTTAAATATCTGTTTCACTTGTAACAAGGATCTTTTATAGACATAATAGATACTACTATATACCTAGTGCTGTTTTATCTCTAACTCAGTCTAGATCACGTTTTGTTTGTGTCTTTTAGGTGTTATCCCTTTCCATGGCTTCTCAATGTATGGTGAGTGTGAGCACATTTCATTTTGTGAATGAACTTTTTATAGGAGCACCAGTCCCGTCGCTCGTTTGTGCTCACAGAAATTGAACAGAGTACAAAGAATACAGAAAGACCAGGTGACAGAAGTAGATCCTAATATGGTCTTCTGCTGTTCTGGCTCATCCGTATTAAGGTTCGACAATCTGGGATGCTTTTCTGCTCACTGTGGTTGTAACGAGTGCTTATTTGAGTTGAGTCGCCATAGCCTTTGTGTCAGCTCAAACCACCCTGGGCATTCTTCTCGGATCTCTCTCATCAAAAAGGTGTTTCCTGCCACAGAGGTGTTTGATATGAGCATTAACTATTTTATTCATAGTTACAAGTGATATCAAAGTTAACAATATTGAATGTGTGTGTCAGGGAGTGTGTGTGTGTGTGTGTGTGTGTGTGTGTGTGTGTGTGTGTGTGTGTGTGTGTGTGTGTGTGTGTGTGTGTGTGTGTGTGTGTGTCAGGGAGTGTGTGTGTGTGTGTGTCAGGGAGTGTGTGTGTGTGTGTGTCAGGGAGTGTGTGTGTGTGTGTGTCAGGGAGTGTGTGTGTGTGTGTCAGGGAGTGTGTGTGTGTGTGTGTCAGGGAGTGTGTGTGTGTGTGTGTCAGGGAGTGTGTGTGTGTGTGTGTGTGTGTCAGGGAGTGTGTGTGTGTGTGTGTGTCAGGGAGTGTGTGTGTGTGTGTGTGTCAGGGAGTGTGTGTGTGTGTCTGTCAGGGAGTGTGTGTGTGTCTGTCAGGGAGTGTGTGTGTGTCTGTCAGGGAGTGTGTGTGTGTCTGTCAGGGAGTGTGTGTGTGTGTGTGTGTGTGTCAGGGAGTGTGTGTGTCAGGGAGTGTGTGTGTGTGTCAGGGAGTGTGTGTGTGTGTCAGGGAGTGTGTGTGTGTGTCAGGGAGTGTGTGTGTGTGTCAGGGAGTGTGTGTGTGTGTGTCTGTCAGGGAGTGTGTGTGTGTCTGTCAGGGAGTGTGTGTGTGTCTGTCAGGGAGTGTGTGTGTGTGTGTGTCTGTCAGGGAGTGTGTGTGTGTGTGTGTGTCAGGGAGTGTGTGTGTGTGTGTCAGGGAGTGTGTGTGTGTGTCAGGGAGTGTGTGTGTGTGTGTGTCAGGGAGTGTGTGTGTGTGTGTGTGCGCGTCAGGGAGTTTGTGTGAGGGAGTGTGTGTGAGGGACTGTGCGTGAGTGTGTTTCTTGTATCTGTATTATTTTATTCATAGTTACAAATGGACTCAAAGTAACCAATATTCTGTGTGTGTGTGTGTGTGTGTGTGTGTGTGTGTGTGTGTGTGTGTCCCCTGCAGTGGCTCCCCTGTGTTTTTTGTACAATGAGCCATCTAAGCTGTACAGTGTATTCAGAGAGATGTACATGCGCTATTTCTTCAGACTGCACTCCATATCCTCCTCTCCCTCAGTAAGCATGTTACACAGTATCTCACTATGCGACGGCTTGGTGTGTTTTTCAAGCTCTGGAAAATGTGTGTGTTCTTGTGTATTGCTACAGGGTATCGTTTCTCTTTGTCTTCAGTTTGAGAGGTTACTCCAAACCCATCTTCCCCAGCTCTTCTATCATTTGCAGGAGATAGGAGCTCAACCGTACGTCTGAAGCTCCGTTTATCCTCTTTATACGATGTGCAGTATCTCAGACATTAAATATATAATACACATTTTTATACCTTAAGATAGGTTAGACTCTGATGAGTAACACTGGGTTTAATAGTTTATTTAGATTTGCATTAGAGACCTAATTAATAGAAAGGTTTAGGTGTTATAGTGCTGCCTAGATTGATATATGTTTGTGTTTGTTTATTATTATGTAAAATGCAAAGATTTCTATTGAATGTTTTGTCGTTAGTTTAATCACAGCGGAAACAGTCAATTCTCCTGGATTTACTGTATAAATGGCGCCATCTAGTGTTTATCAATTGCACATACAACCTTATATAAAATGTGTCTCCTCCTCATCTGTACTTCTTGAATAAAGAAGGGGATTGTAGACAATTTATTGCTTGTTTTTGTTCCAGAGGCAATTATCAGTTTTTCAAGCCTGGGACTAACAAGGGCCACATTCACACTGCAAGTCTTAATGCTCTATTCGGATATTTTGCTCAGATCTGATTTTTTTGTTTGGCTGTTCACATTACCTTTTAAATTGTGACCTATATCAGATACCAGTGTGAACTGTTTGCTGTTTCTAACTGACCCGCATGCGCAAACGAACAATAACAATGATGTCACACGCAGCACGCAATTGCGCTAAAAAGTTGGCGAGGTTATGGAGGAAGTAATGTATCATCTGGTGCAAGCAAACATATCATGTAATGCTATAATGTGATGTATTCAATGCAAACATTACAAGCTGGTTCACGTAACCACTTTATATAACACTCTTAACACACACGTTGCCTGTCACGTTTTCGCCGGCGCAAAAAAAAAGTTTTCGCCGGGCATAATTGTGACGAATGTTGATGTAGATTGACATAAAAGTCGCATCAAATCCGCCTTGGCTGTTCACACTGCGGCCACATTGGAAAAAATCAGATTTGGGTCTGATTCAGGACCACATACGGAAGTGGCCCAGATCTGATTTGAAAAAATCAGATCTGGGCCAGATTTGAGTGTTCACACTACTCCTGAAGAAGTCTGACCTGGTCACTTGACCCCCAAAAAATCGGATTTGGGCCACTTTTACCTGCAGTGTGAACAGGGCCCTGAATAACTCACAATCTTTCACAATAAGGCGAAAACTTTTTACTATTAAGCCACCTGGGATTAGACTTTTGATTTTTTTTTTAAATGTTTAAGTTTTAATGCTATTGATAAATCAAGCTTTCCACCTCAGATTGCGCATCGCGTTTAAGTGGATGGTTCGGGCTTTCTCGGGATACCTTTCCACTGACCAACTCTTGTTGCTATGGGACCGTATCCTTGGCTACAAGTCCTTAGAGATAGTAGCAGGTGAGTCCTGAGTTTTGAAGTTGTATACTGAACACATTTAACCCTTAAATCCTGATCCTCGATCTGCTGCATTTTTTGTAAACGGTACAGAAAACCGAGCCTTTTTGATCGGCTGTCCTTCTCATCTCCACTCTAGTTCTGGCGGCTGCTGTCTTCACGTTCCGGGCTGAAAATCTGATGGAGGTGACGTCACTGGCCGCGGCCGAGGTGAGCGTGTGTGCATGAGAGAGAAGGCACAGAAAGGTACTGAAATAGCGTGTTGACTTACAGCCAGCACCAGTAACCCAGTCTCCCTAAGGCACGTCTTAGAATCGCTGGCCTGGACATTTTTAAATTCAGACCACACTCCCTCCCTCCTGGCCCCTAAATGTCCAAAACCAAATGCATTACTGGTTGCTAAAAAGTTTTCCATGTTTTTCTAAAACGTAGGCTTCTTTTGAACACATTACTTCCTGAGGCTTATTTAATGAATGTTGCTGATGTAGAATGCACGTGTGTGTATGTTTTGAGTTTCTTTTCCTCCTAACTATTAAACAGATTCCTACATTGTGTTTTAATTAGTAACACATCAATATTGTGGACTGTCACTTGAATAGTTAACATTTTAAGAGCAGCATCATTTGTTGCTGTCTCAGGCGACAGTCGGATTGACAGCTGTAGTAAAACTTCATCTGAGCCGTTGGCGGAGGTCCCTGGCCATAACACACTGACGCACGGCCTTGAGGCGAGGAAAGGAAGATGCTGCTGTGCTCTATCTGCTTGCTCATGTAGCACCTGGCCCTGCTGAAGAACGTATCATAACATACAATATTTTTAGCACCTAGGGCCTGGGGTCTGAAACTTTAGAAGCCTGCAAACATGATAGGAGCCTCTAAATTTACTCCCCGCCAAGCCTAAAAGGCCAGAGCTTGAGAATGCTAATGTAAGACACACAACCCATTCTCAAGCTCTTCTCAAGTCTTTTAGGCTTTAAAGCAGGTAAATTAGTTGATTCCTCTTCCTTACATCAGAGTCTGTTGAGCCTGGCTATATTTCTAGTGCCTTTTCATTTTTGCCCTCTTTAGTGTGGCTATGCAAAATTTGACATGATTGATTAAATAAGGAATACAGCACGAGGAGGTGCGTGAAGAAATCAATCAGGATCTCTGTGGTGTAACACGGTTACCTCCAGGAAATCCACTTTCAAACATTTCTAATTATTTCCATTATGCCCAAGCATGTTTTATTCCTATATATATATAAATAAATTGGTAAATTTTTGTCTACTGAACAGTATTTTGTCATGAAGGCTCTTACTGACTGCTACAAAGCACCGACACTGGAGACTCGTATCATATCCATAACTGTTTTATTACACAATGGGTTTACGCCTAAATGCATGTATTGTCAGTCTTAGATTCTGATACAAGTCTCGGTATTTGGCCGTTACCATGGAAACGATACTCTATTTGAACTTGCGCTTCAATATAAACCGATCACTCATTTAATTCGACAGCACAGCGCTATAACAGTATTTTACAGCAATAGACGTAAAGTTCTTGTCACACCCGTAGCATTAGAAACAGGTCTATAGTAAATAGCTTAAACTCATACCTACTCGGTTCTGAGACATCCAGTTTTGACAAGCGTTTATGTTCTCATTAGAAAGAATTAAATGGCTGTTTTTTTCCCCTTCCTTGCTTTACAAGTCACCCTGACCCCAGTGTGACATGCCTCAATGTTTTCTTCATAAATCCTGCACTGAAATTGGTGTTTCATGTCTCCTGAAGTTATTTATTTTTATTGTGTCCGTTTTTGTCACAGGCTGTCCTCGCTGACCTCTCAACCCTCAAGGTTATACCCCTCCTGCAGATATTCCTCTTTGCTACAGACATCTAAAGGATGTTGTGTGGAAGAGCATCATCTCAATGGGGTCAGCGGTGTCCATGACAACCAAATAGATCGTCTCGAATGATGACGTAGAAACGAATTAAAAAATAACGAAGAGACGCAATACACGTTCTCTGTGCCTTGAAATCCGTAAGATCAGCTTTTAATCGGTCCGCATGCTCCAGCAGGTCTATAGTGAATCAACCGCTTTATACGATGTAATACTGACATTCTTCTTGTGAATGATTGTGTCATATTATGTCCTGTATTTGTTTTTCATTTCAATAGCAGCTGCTTTCACCAGTGAAAGATGTGTTACTGAACAGACTTGGCTTGAGAATGCTAATGTAAGACGCACAATCCATTCTCAAGCTCTTCTCAAGCCCTTTAGAATTATCTCTTAAAAACGAGTCAAATTAATATGCGGAAAATAATATCGTGCTTTTATGTAGTTTTCATGATTAGTGCTTTTTTTTATTTTCCAAACTAAACACCCTTCCAAAAATGATGACACCCTTGAGGTTTAAATCGGGTGCAAACTGATATAGAGACTGTTACAGAACAGTCTAATCCCAGAAAGAGTCTAATCCCTGCTGGTGAATGACAAAAGGGTTTTATCCTTTATAGCAGAGGGAAACAGAGCTTGATCAAAGGCAGCAGCGGAGTTCCTGGGAGCTGAAAGGCTCTCAGCGTAGGCTGCTGTATGACATTAACAAAGATGAAGCATTTACAAAATATGAATGGAAGAATGAACTTTTTTTTTTTTGCATTTAATTTTTAATTTTTATTTTTTTATGAATAAAACATATAAGAAAAAAACGTAGCTCCTTCTGCCATGTTTTTCTTTAGGCAACTAATTTGAGTGGAATGGTTGGGTCTTGTCTTTCTTTTATATTGCTCATTGTCTTCAGTTGTAAACAGGATTATAAAGGACAACGGAAAGCATATAAGCAGCATATAATACACCTATAAATAACAACTGACTTAGATGAAGTACTAAAGAACAAATAAGTTCATTGATCTGGGGGTGAAGCTGTAAGAATTAAACTCACCTGTGATATATTGTTGTAGACATTTTAAAGGTGATCCGATACATGCCATGGACGAAACAAGCTATGGCAGTATATACCTACAGCTTTACGCACAAGAATTGTGTTATTATTGCTATAGTGTTTATTATGTATCCTGACTTATTTTGACATGAGTCGTTATGCTTGCAGACCATATGCATGTGCTGGAGAAACACTCATATTATATGGATTGTGTAAAACAGGCATGTTATTATGTGACGAATGAACCAGCCTGAAGCATATGATACAGATTTGGCTTGTAATGGCTCATTATATCAATCCCTTATCATGTATCCTCACAACACTTAATGAGCCTGCTGGGTTTTTTTGGGTTTTTTTTTTTTGTTGGGGGGGGGGGGGGGTGATATTTATTACCATGTTGTATTGCTGCACAACGTGTTGAATATGCCATCAGTTACGTTTCTGAAGTTTTTACTAAAACTATTTTGTATGAGTTATTGTTTTTTTTTTCAGATGAACGCATAACCACAGCACTTTGCCAAAATCAATGAATTCTTCTGTATTTATGAATGACCCGCTGTACACATTTGTTTGTTATCGTATATCTAACAATGTGGAATATTTGTTTAGAAAGTGGCTTCCTGTTTTCTTTTTGTTATAGCCGCTATAAACAGCTGTTTTTAATCTCTGGTAGATGATAAGACTTTAATTTTAAAAAATCCCTGTTAAAAAAGAAAAAAATATTCCCCAAAATAAAACTTTGCAATATGACAAATGACATGTTTCTTTCTCTGTTTGTGTCCAATAAACAAGTCCCTACGAATTATGTTACTACAGAATTAAAATTATTAAAGTGTGTGTATGTATGTATGTGTATATACAGACCAAAAGTTTGGACACACCTTCTCATTCAAAGAGTTTTCTTTATTTTCATGACTACGAAAATTGTAGATTCACACTGAAGGCATCAAAACTATGAATTAACATAGTGTGTGAATAAATAATAATAATGTATATAATGTGGAATAAATAATAATAATGTATATAATGTGGAATTATATACATAACAAAAAAGTGTGGAAAAAAAATGACCTCAAACACCTCCAGTCTGTGTAAGGGCAATTTGACCATGAAGGAGAGTGATGGGGTGCTGCGCCAGATGACCTGGCCTCCACAGTCACCGGACCTGAACACAATCGAGATTGTTTGGGATGAGCTGGACTGCAGAGTGAAGGCAAAAGGGCCAACAAGTGCTAAATGTTCTCTTTGAATGAGAAGGTGTGTCCAAACTGTGGTCTGTACTGTATACATTATATATATATATACACACACACACACACACACACACACACATACATGCATACATACACACACACACACACACACACATACATGCATACATACACACACAGTATATATATGTGTATATATATATATATATATATATATATATATATATATATATATACGTATATATATATACGTATATATATATACATATATACGTATATATATATCAGATTCGGGGAATTCAGCAGTGCTGACATTTTGTATGTATAATTTATTTAAGAAGATAGTGTGCAACCTTTGGCTCACACTGGCTATGACCAAATCACATTACTGGGCGTGCTACTGAGACCACTAATATGCCCACTATTTGACACATTCCCCAGCTGACGTTTATGACAAAATATTTAGTTGGTTCATTTGTGGGTTTAGACATAGCTAATGTTAGCATCATTAACTTAGCAGAGAGGCACCCTGGCTTACAGTAAAGCACCCTCTTAACTTCTTTTCCATGTGCTTAGCCTGTCTAGATCCCCCTGCTCTTTGCTTGGCTGTTTGCCTCCTTTGCTCCCGCCTGTGTGCTCATATCAAATTTTGCCTCCCTTCAATTTTTTTTGAGCTGCTTCTCCCTCCTTGTACCACACACACACACACACACACACACACACACACACCAGCTCTGCAAGGTGGCTTTTCTGGGCCCATCTGTCACCTGTTTGTGCAGCTTCCCATGCCGTGACCTGCTTATCGCTTCTGAATCCCTGCTTGTTTTTAAAGCTCTGTTATTCTTGTGTCTAACTTCACTCAGTGTTGCCTAGAGGGTTTGGGACTTTTCGGTCTGGCAATCAAAATGCCTCACAGACAAAAAATGTACACACCAACTATCCAAACCAGTTCTAACTCTGTTTCTTGTGCATCTTGTTATTTTTAATTTTAGCTACATTACTAAGAACCAGAAATTAAGCTTTTTATACTGTTAAAGGTTCGGAGCAACACTAACTAACTTAAAATCAACCTGGAAGCAATTCCAGTGTGTAATATGCTCATCATTAGTAAATAAAATCTCAGTGATTTAATCTAATAGGTCTGTTAGAGAAAGAAAGACATGAGCAGGCTCTGTTATAGAAGATGAGAAGTTAAGCACTACAATATTATTTTTAAACTCATTGGATTGTGGGTAAATTAGTTTTATACATTTCATATTTACATGACTGCATATATGAGTAGACAAAGTCTTGATTTACTCTGTAGCCAATTATTCAAATAGTGCAGTTTTAAAGCCTTTCTTGGTCGACTTGAAGGTCACCGTCACCGTAGTGCTCACTTATTAGTGCAAATTATTGTGTGAGATGCTGCATCATCATTTGCAATCTTAAAGTTGTAGGTACAGCATTATTAATTAATATGCAAAATGCTGAACTGTAGTTTTTGCAAGTATATTGATTTCACCTTTGCCAGGAAAAGACTTCAGAGCTACCGTTGCTAGCTAGATGGCATTGGATGAGCCATCATGTTAATCAAAGTAATGCAAGTAGCTGATGTAAAGTAGCAACTGAAAATAAACAGGTATACAGCAATCATCATTTATACTGAACACAACCTACGTTTTGCATCTAGCTCTGACATCAGAGATAAGTGACCCGTATGGAGTACTTTTAAAAACAAGTGGCTTGTGACTGGCTAACCTACCAAGTTCCCCTGAGTGTTAGCTAAGGTTTGTCAGTCAATAGTAAATGTTTGAAATGTAGCAATGTAATCTGCTTAGATTATGCCATCAATGCAAAGAACTTGCTCTGTAGTTTACAGCAGAACAAGTCATGGCTTTGCTACAGAACATTCCAAAGCTTTGGATATGTGTTGAATAGTGTGTGCAAGTTCACGAGGCTTGAATGCCATGTACAAAACTGTCAATCACCTGATGAACCGTGCACTTTTAATTATCATCGGATCACCCGGGTACTGCAGCTGGCCACAACAGCACCTCAGTCATGTATCGGTTTCTCTTTTATACATCTGCTACAATGTCCATTCATATTTACATACAGTCGTTTGGGTGATTTCCCATGTACCTTCCCATGTAAGTGCAGAAGCAATGGGAGAAAGCAACAACAATCAAGCATGCCTCCAGTGTTGTGTAGAGTGCTGTGCAGCAAGATATTGTGCCATGTGCAACTAATTCTTGATTCCTAAATAAAGGATTTTAAACAGCTGCTGCAGTATTTACAGTATATACAACATCAGTGTGTAATGATGTATCATCATTGTTCCCAGTCACTGATAATGATCGCCCCACTGACCAATCACTGATCATCATTGTCCCTAACAACCAATCACTGATAACTTTTGCCTGACTGACCAATCACTGATCACTATCTTGTGTCCCACCCATAATCGTATATTATTCTTTTAACTTGTTTTCTGTGCAAACATTTACCAGTAATAAAAACATGTTTTTCCTGAGACCTGTAAATGTTTAGTTTTAGTTCCGCTTTTTTTCTTTAGCGCTTCTTTTGTATTTTTCATTGTATCTCACATATTTCACATATAAATAATAATTGACACAAAATTCTTATATTGCATTTACATACGCAAGCAAATATATTCTTCTAACTTTTGTGTGTTTTTACATTTACAGCATTTGGCAGATGCCCTTATCCAGAGCGACTTACATTATCTCATTTTTATACAACTGAGCAATTGAGGGTTAAGGGCCTTGCTCAGGGGCCCAACAGTGGCAGCTTGGTGGACCTGGGATCGAACTCACAACCTTCTCATTAGTACCCCAACACCTTAACCACTAGGCTACCACAGGCCTAGTGGTTTCATTGATAGAAATGATATAGAAATTCAAATAGAAATAAATTGTTTGATGGATTTTATAAATAGTTAGCTTATAGACAATAATAAGCGAAATAGTTAGCTTGTTATTATCTTATTCTATTCTATTCTATAATATTATATTCTTATTCTATTCTATATCTTCCTTTACCAAACACTCACAAATATACAAATTACCATGTAGATTCAATGAATATACAAATAATCTGTTGCGTCATCTGGCGACATTAAGCGGCTAGCAGGCACGAGCTACTTTGCCCTGAAAGCTGAGGCCACGCCCCCTTTTCTGGTCGTCTTGGATAAATCTCAGTAGATTTGGAACCAGGTCCAACCCACTGTTAATGAATAATGAATTAGTTCAAAACGAATCGATTTAACAAAAGTTCAACATTAAAAAAAAAAAGAAAAAAGAAAGAAAACTGAATTACATTGACGTTAATATTCCCGCGTTTTGCATTTTAATCGTCTCCCAGCACCAACCAATCAGATTCTGCCATGTTGGGACAGTCTGACCAATCACAGCTCACCCCACAGATGAAAACTTGCCTAGCGGCATTGTGTTGATTCTAAGGGGAAGTTGGAGCTAAAACGTCGGTTTTTTTTAATCCTAACGTGATTGAAATGAAAACGCCGACTGATGGACGCCGCATCTTCAGCACGTCTGAGCAGTAAAGCAGGAAGTGTTGGACAACATCGGTGTTTCCGTGTGTCAGGATTTCCCCAAACACAACTTCTGGCGCGTGCGCGCGCGCGCTCTTTATCTTTCCCATTCCGACAGTCATTTTCATGCTTCACCTGGTCTGCATATCACTTTACTACCTGCACTGTCGCTGCTGTTCGTTTAGGGATCGCACGGAATGTTGTGTTCAAACGAGAAAGAACCCGCAGCCTAAATTTGACACTACTGTGATGGTCTCGCGCTGATCACAGCGTCACAGCTGGAGACGCTGAAGAGTGAAGCGATTTGCATAAAGACTCTTCCGCCCCTGCTGTTCACTTCTGCATCGACTGCGAAGGTGGTGATACGATGCCACACACGGACAGCACAGGACCCGGCATGCACCCCTGCTGACCCGTGCAAGATGTGTCCTCGAAGCCCGTAACTATTTGGATATATTCAGTTTGGATTTGCATGGGCACTGAGGACGGGATGTGACACCGTGCAGTTCGTGGAGGCGGATCTTCTTCACACCGTGTATTCAGTTCGCTATGCTGGAGAGACTACACACGATGTTCGCCTTCTCTCTGTGGAACTATTACTGATCATTTAAGCTGAGGCCAGTCGTCAGGATCAGACTCCTGCAACGCACTGGATGCTTATATATACACATTATATTTATATATCTCTCTATATTAACCTGCTTTTTTGTTTTTTCTCCTCTTTTTTTTTTTTGGAGGCTGCCTGTTTTTTTTGTGCACCTGGTTAGAAGGGATGTCCCCAAATCGGAAATTCTTCATCAATTCACACTTTTATTTTTATCTTTGGGACTTGACTTAGGGAGTAACTGAGGTGTTGGTTGAGAGCAAGGCTTTTCTGTAATTGTGTTTTTATAGCTGATCTTGTGCGCGCGAGCCCCAATGGTGTTGTGACTGATCCTGTGTCTGGCCTTTTGCTTTCTGCTGAATTTAAGGCTACACTTTTTCTCCCCGACACTTTGGACGGCGGCTTTATTTTGATTTAATTTGATTTCACTAAGCCCTTTTTGTTTTACTGTGTGTGTGTATGTGTGTGGGAGGAACTGAAAGCTGTTCGTCCATCATGTCTCAGTTGTCTGGGTTAGCGCTCGTGCTACGTGGACTGTTCATCTGTGCGCTCGTGGGATTAGAGCTGATCTTCTCAGGAGCTTTGGCTGCTTCAGACACCACCATTGTGTCACCTCCAGGTAAGTTTAAAGCCTCCAAACGCTTTTCGGTAAAGGTATTCTACACATCCTGGTTGCTTACACGGCTAAAAGGGCTAATCCTTACAGCAGACTCGCTCCTGGGCGAAAGCAGAATATCTCTTTGATGTGCAGTGGTTAAAGATTATGTGTGTGTGTGTGTGTGTGTGTGTGTGTGTGTGTGTGTGTGTGTGTGTGTGGAGATTCCCATCAGCAACTAATTACAGTTTACAGTAGACAATTTTATTGCTGTGTTTATCACGGTGTTACATCGTCATTGCTTCGAGAAGGGGACTGACTTCCTCTTTCAGCAGTGAGAAGGTAAACCTCAGGATTCCCAACATAGAGCAGGGAATCTCTCTCTCTCTCTCTCTCTCTCTCTCTCTCTCTCTCTCTCTCTCTCTCTCTCTCTCTCTCTTTTGTCTCCCCTCTCTCTCTCCTTTTGTCCCCCCTCTCCTTTTGTCTCCTCTCTCTCTCTCTCTCTCTCTCTCTCTCTCTCTCTCTCTCTCTGTCTCTCTCTCATACACCCAAATGTCTCATATGTTGCTTCTATATTATTGCTCACCTATACAGAATGCTGCAATATGAAAACCCCTCCATCCAATCACTGAGCACTTCCTTTTGCGAGCATCTCCCACTCATCTTCAGTCAACTACTTTGTCGTGGTGAAGGTCACGGCGGGTCTGAATTCTGTCTCAGAAACACCTGGCATGATCGTGAAGCCACTGTGGATGAGATGCCAGTCCATCACAGCACACCACATTTACATACTTGCTCACACCTAAGGGGTGTGTAATAGAGCACTGAGAGGAAACTGGAGGAAAAATCCTCCTTGAACACAAAGTTCAGCCCTGAGTTAGGTCACATTGTCTGTTCCATTAAACACAATAATAATAACAATAATACTATGATCATTATCACATTATGACAGTTACCACATTACATACCCCAGTGTCACACATCAGATTGAACATTCAGCAAATACCTGAATTTGATTGTTTTCATTCCCCCACAGAGCAGTTTCAAATAAATATTTGGCAGTAAAACCAACAAAAAACAAACTAAACAAACCCAAACGTAGTTCAGACACAACTATAAAGGTGCATATCTCATGTATTTAATTATTCAACACTCATTGAGATCATTGAGCTAGTCTTGTAGACCTGAATGTTATCACATTGATATAGTAATATGATCTCGTTATATAGTAATAACCAAATCTACTAGAACTCCAGGACAAACAGATGCTCTCGGATAAGTAACAGTTGTATCTCTGTGGATTTCATTTTCTAGCATTTTCTTCTCACTGAGATGGGTGTTTTTCTGAAACTAAAGGCCTGTTTGCTCTACTGTTGTGGAACATGACCAGAGAGGATTCCCGGTTTGAAATTTGTTTCAATTAGCGACATATGCTTTGGCGCAGATTGCCTGTGATTTCTGACGTTGTGCTCCGATCTCCGCTGTAATGCATAGCGTTTAAACACTTAAGCCCAAGTTTGTCTTGAGTTGCTGCAACATGACACTGCTTTCAAGAGCCTGTGTGAATGGGCCATAGGATAGTGAGGGTCATGGCTAACATGGCTGAACGTATGTGGCCCAAATTCAGCTGGATAGTCTTGGCTAGATCTGTCACACACAGCTGTTTTCTCAATCCCGGGCCAGGATTTAATGACAGTGTATCGTTTCAGCCGTCTGGCCTGAATCAGGCTGACCTGACAGATTGCTGTCTCTCCAGCTGGAACCCCCTCTAGCCTGCCAAGTACACGCTCTAGATAGGTGCTTATAACTAAATCCTGCCTATCAAAATTCTTAAGATGGGAAAATAATTTCGATTGTGGTAGATGTGAGGCACTCTGGATAAACCGGTGTGTGTATGTGTAAAGTGATCTGGTGTTGGGCTACCAATCGGAAGGTTGTGAGTTCGATTCCTACGTCCACCAAGCTGCCACTTCTGGGCCCCTGAGCAAGGCCCTTAACCCCCTTAATTGCTCAGCTGTATAAAAATGGATAAGGGCATCTGCTAAATGTTGTAAATGTAATGGTGATATTTTAGCCTCAGACGATTGTAAGTATTTGATCTGAATGTTAACTGATATACGCTTGGTATTTATTGCTTCAGTTTGTATTGTTTTAGCTAGCTGTTAGCATTCAGCTAGCGTGTTAGCTAGCACTTGAGAGATTAGGAAGAAAGCTTTTGTTAGTTAGCATTTTGATGTTTTCCCACTTGTGCTTGGATTTTATCATTACTGTCAGCAGTCAGTGTGTGATTTAAGGGCTTGAGATTTGAGTACGGAGTTGCTGCACTTTTGCAAAGCGCTAGCTTATGTCTTCCCTTGAGCCTGACTCCCGTGGTGTTAATATGCTTGTTACTTCCTTTGTTAGACTCACAAAAAGTGTTTACTGTGTGTTGCAGAAGAACTGTTTATATAACACCAAAAACACATTGCTGTTAAATCAAATATTAGCACTTTTACTTGAGGAAAGAATTTCAGTACTTTCAGCACCTCTGTTAGTAGAATACACCTTATTGCTGCTGTCACACATTATCATATACATATCTGTCCATTCTAGCCTTTTCTGATGGAGTTTTTTTTTTTTTTTTCTTCCTTTTTTGCTTTGAAAAGAGACCTGTTGAAGTTTAGAGGAAAAACGTGTACAGAGAGATGGACGATTGTTTTTGCAATTTGTCAAGTACTCTTGTATGCGACTAAATATTTATTGAGCTCTTTGTTTTTCCTTCTCTCTTGCACTCTCTCTTTTTCTTTCTTTCTGTCTGGCTGTGTCTGTTTGTCTGTCTTTCTTTCTTTCAACACCCAAATGGAGCCAAACAAATACGGATGTGTAAATGCGTCTTGTTCTCAAAAAAGACATTGATTAGCATCTGCTTTTACAGATGACAGGGCATTCCTGAGGCGTCACAGCATTATGTCTGAGAGAGAGAGCAGAGCTGCCTGTGAGAGTTAAGACCGAATGCAACTGGCTGTGAGATGTGTTGCATAATCCTGTGGGCTGATTCCCACACTTTTTTATCAGGCTTCATTACTTGATGTATTTACTTAAGTCATTTAGCACACACTGTGTTTACAGCTTCTGTATGAGCGCAGTGCATCAGCCAGGCCTTTTTGGTCAATTACAGTACTAATGCTTGTTAGTATGAATGCTGTGGGTGTGTGTGTGTGTGTGTGTGGGTGTGTGTGTGTGTGTGTGTGTTTGGAGAGTCAGAAAGATCCACAATTCCCATAGGCTCTGTCTGTGTGTCCTTTAAAGGTCTTCTGGGACTTTGGGAATGACCCATTTCCCAACCAGCACTTTGCAAGGGTCATCTGCCGCTATGCAGAGTGTCTCCTCTCTCTCTCTCTCTCTCTCTCTGTCTCTCTCTCTCTCTCTGTCTCTCTCTCTCTCTCTGTCTCTCTCTGTCTCTCTCTGTCTCCCCCCTCTCTCTCTGTGTTTCTTTCTCTCTCTCTCTCTCTCTCTCTCTCTCTCTCTCTCTCTCTCTCTCTCTCTGTGTCTCTCTCTGTGTCTCTCTCTGTGTGTCTCTCTATGTGTACATGGGAATAGAAGTGTGAGAGAAAACAATTATGCAAACAGCTTCCAGTATTTTCTAATGCTTTAGAAAATAAAATAATGTTTAGAGTATGTGAGAACTGGAGTACTTGAGTGTGTGTGTGTTCCTGGAAGTGTCCGGTAAAACAATTAACAACAACTGCCAGTGTTTTCTAATGCCTTAGGAAAAAATGTTTAGAATATATAAGAACTAGACAAAGCAAAAGGAGTGTATGTGTGTGGGTGTGTGCGTGGGTGCGGTTCTGTGCGAGTCTGTGGGTGGCTTGACTGAGTGAGAGTGACTATTTGTATATATGTAAATAAGGGCTGCGGGTCAGTAAAGGGCTCCCGGGTGCAAACTGAGCGCTGCTGGAATTTCCTGCACTGCTCTCGATGCCTATCACACAGACTGGGAGTGAAACTCATTCAGTATTCATGTCTCAGCTGCTTGTACAGTTAAGAACATCACCGGATTGTGCATTGATGAACAAACTGTCAGGTTTACAACATCTGCAGTTTATATGTTGTAATGAGTTTGTATGAGTTTCATCAGGGTTATTAAAGGCACTTGGTTGGTAGACCTGATATGTCTAAAGATAAAGTCCTCATAGACTGTGCTAATATGTTTAGCAAAACAGAAATATGCCTCATTAAACAGCTGAATATTCTGGTCAGGAGATAAAACTTTTTTGAGTCTCTCAAACATTTTGTTAGAAATGTTCGATCTCTATGGTGGCTCAAGTGTTTAAGGCACTGGGTTGTTGATTGGAGGATCAGGGTTGAAGCTCCAGTGCTTTTAAGCTGCCTCAGTTGGGCCCCTGAGCAAGGCCCTTAACCTTCTCCGCTCCAACGACACTATCATATTTATATCCCCCCAAATTTTTTGCTTATCCACTCATATACACTCACTGTCCACTTTGTCATGTATAATAACTCGCGTCCAAATGCACTTTCATCTAATCAGCTGAACTATCAGGTGGCAGCAGCACAATGTTTAAACTCCTGTAGATAAAAGTCTGCAGATTCACTTAAGGTTCACGTCAAACATCAGAACGAATGAATGTGAGTGAGTGAGTGACAGATCTGTGTGTGGAAACATTTAGTTGATGAGAGAGGTGAAAGGAAATTGAACAATTGTCTCAAGCTGCCAGGAAGGAACTGGTAAATCAAATGATCAAACCATCGAAAAGCATTACACCATGTTGAGGTGGATGCGCTACAGCCGCAGAAGAGCACATCAGCTTCCACTCGTGTCAGTCAAGAACAGAAATCTGTGGCACGCACTTCTCCAAAGTGTACTCGCACCCCGATGACACGTCACAGAGATGACACTTTTTCTTCATTCTGATGTTCTGAAGATCTTGACATTTGTCTGCATTTCATGAATTGTGCTGCTGCCACACGATTGGCCGATTAGAGAATAGCATTTCCGTGCGTGTGTGTGTGTGTGTGTTAGGGAGGGGTGATAAAAAGATAATGATATGCATCGCAATAGACACGTGATCGATATCAATAAAAAATGTGTTCGATAAAACGTTAGATTTTTTTTTTATTCTTCGTCAGATGAAAACAGAGGTTGCGAAGCACGTTTGGTTGCGATAACAAAGGCACTCACTCTCTGGTAACCTAGCAACATAGGGAGTGACACGCTAACAGCCAATTATGTATCAGTATCACGTTTGGTTGCGCCATATCGTTGTCTTGTGCTGGTGCTGGATTCCGTTTCAGTAACCGGCGACTTATAAGCAGAAAATGAGCCGCAGCGAGCGAGGAAATTGTAAATAAGAGGAAAAGTCAGCTTGCCAGTATGGCGGTTTTTTGGATATTATAAGTCTGGCCGTAGTCAGACCAATGTCGTCTGCAAATTATGCAAGACCGTTTTACTATGTTTTTATTTAACACTTTGTACTATTTTATTACACTTTATTAAGCATTTCTTACATTTTCTTTCATTTCGCATTTTAAATGTTAAGAGATAATTAAGTGTTCGTTGTGACTTTAGACATATGCTTACATTTTATTTATTTGAGTTTTCCTGGTTGTTGACATTTCTGTCTTAATAACTGAGGGAATTATGATCAGAGGAAGGTTATTTTTAAAATAAAAATGTTTAAATGTAATATGTCTTTCTCCTGGTCCTTATTTTAAATGGGTCATAGAAATATTAATAATTATCGATATCGACCAGTTTTCAGCCATATTGCCCAGCCCTAGTGTGTATATATATCACACACCCACATCTATACATATATGTAGATGCGTGTGTGTGTGTGTGTGTATACACAGTCGTATGCAAAAGTTTAGGAACCCCTGACAATTTCCATGATTTTTATTTCAAAATAATAATCTAATTATCTAATAATGTCTAATTTTGTTTTGATGCATATTGTGCATTTTCTGTTAATTCAACAAACCTCATTTCACTACTGAAATATTACTGTGTCCTTCAGTTATTTGACAGATCAAAATGAAATTGCTGATCCAAACACCCAAATATTTATAAATTAAAATCATGGAAATTGTCAGGGGATCCTAAACTTTTGCATACAACTGTTTGTGTGTATATGTAGGTGTGTGTGTGTGTGTGTGTGTGTGTGTATGTATATATACTGTATGTGTGTATATACTCTGTGTGTGTGTGTGTGTGTGTGTGTGTGTGTGTGTGTGTGTGTGTGTATATATTGTGTGTGTGTGTGTGTGTGTATATACTGTATGTGTGTATATACTGTGTGTGTGTGTGTGTATAATAATTACACACACACACACAGTTCTAGCTTGTGCCACGTTTTGTTTACATTGTATTAACACTGAGCCTCTCTGGCATTTCAGAGCCACTGCACTTCTATTCTTTCTAGGCAGTAGGTGAAGTGTGGGTGCAGCAGAAGCCAGGTGTTATCATAATGTTGAGTCAGACTGATTCAGGGCGATACAAAAGATACTCGGTCGAGTTTCACCGGCTTGTCTGACCGGTATGAAGTACGACACTCATTTCTTCAAGTCGATAAAAATGCATGAGGAAAATGATCATCACTGACACACTTTAATTGGCTGTAATCTTAAACTTAAAAAAATGAGCTCATGCATTATTAAAGCATGTTGTTGAGTCTTTAAGGTCCATCTGTTCAAACACTTATAGCGTGTGACCCCACTTCATATACTCGCTTTGTGACTCTCTTTCCCCACTCGTGGCTTTAATATTTTAACTGTTTTGGACTACTGTTGAGTCGGTCAGCTTTGTGCTCGGGTCGTCCTCAGCGATTATTTGAAGACTTAACCAGGAAGGAATTAGTGTTAAGTCTGTATTGAACTCAGAAATCACTCTGAACTATTAGTTACTCAATTCCTCTTAACTATAAACTGTTGTAGAAAGGACATTATTCACATTTATATTATTTACCCTCCAGTATCACCCAGATGACCAGATTTGTGTCTGGTTCCTCTCAAGGTTTCTTCCTCATATCATCTCAGGGAGTTCTTCCTTTTGCCATCGACGCCCCCGGCTTGACTTTAGAGATTATATAGCAACTTAATTTGAAACTTTCAAATTTTTAGTCTGTTTCTATTCTTCTGCAAAGCGCTATACAAATAAATCGATTTGAAAATTCAGCTGGTTGGATGACGATGTTCGGTTTTAGGGAGTACGCACTAAACCAAGATGTTCTCTCTCTTTTTTTTTTTTTCTTTTTCTTTTTTTCTTTTCTCGATTCTCATGTGAGCCTACGAACATTTCAGATTCATGGAGAGATTCGTTAATAATAAATGAGCCGTTTAAGGTGGATTCAACAGGTCCATCATTAATGAATCATTTTGAAGAGCATGGCCTTTATTTCTGTGTCCTAGCCTGAGTACTCAAATGATCTTGGTATTAATATTACAACAGTAGGTTTAAAAAAACATTATCAGCGGTGATATATCGGTCGAAGGATCCTAAGGCGGTGTAGAGCTGCGAGTCTGTAACCACCTGCTGTACAGAATAATTCAGCAGCTCCTTTTTTTTAATCCAAGCGTAAGGAATAATAAGTTGCAGGCATACACATGAGCTCTACCTGCTTTGCTCAAGGCTCCAGCAGTGACTTTCTGTCAGTTTTATGTGATTTGAGCTCACAGTTACTGAAGGAAATCTTTCTCTAAAGATCTCTAACCTCCGGACGCTCGGTGACGTAGAGACTTCGGTAACACTTTTCAACGCATGGCGCTGTTTAAAACGATTATTATACCATGTGATATTTATTATTTTGAGACCTGCAAACACAAGATGTGTGTTTAAGTGTCAGAGGAGCCTTTACTGTAAGAAGAAAGATTGGAAAGTCAACATTTGGTGTATCCACAGTGTGTTGACTCTTCTCTGTAGTGTTAGCACAGGATGAAGGTTTACGTGCTGCCCTGTCCTAGCTTTCCCCTGGAGACGAGATCACATACTAAACACCACTGTAGTGTTTATCAAACACCATAATTCAAACTAGTTTTGAGAAACAGGCCATAAAATGTTATTCTTTTGTGCTTTTCAGCCTGCTTTTTTTTTTTTTTTTTAAATTCCTCTGCTATAAGTTTGGTTGTAACCTGTTCAACCCGAGGCGTATTTTTGAGCCTCTCACTTGAAAACAACTCGCTCAAATTTAAACGAGTATAACTCAAAATATAGAGGGTGTATTTGAATATTTCTGGTATGTTTATTAACAGATCAGAATAAGAGAAGATGGAACACAGCCAAAAAAAAAAAGTAGCTAATAAAGTATTTTTTCCCTCTCTGTTCATTTAGCCAATTGTTTTGTTGATCTGTTCATTTGTTTTGTTGAGGTGGGAATAGTCTCTCTTAGCGGAGCTTCCTCCCGTACTTCTGCTATTCTGCATGTGTAGATACAGTCAGGATTTGTATGAGTACGAAAGGTTTATCTTTTCTGCCCTGGCTCGCCCCCAGCTAGGGTGGGAGGGTTAAGCCATGTATGAGATACTAAAACAAATACGTAATTGAAAACCTGTCTGGCAAAGACGATATTTGAGTTGTACCCAAGACTCTTCTTTAGGTTTTGTACCAAGATGGCCAATGGCAAATTACAGTTTACCCCATTTTTACTTTTATTTACCACTAGCGACTTTTTTTTTTATTATCATTATTATTATTTACCATCAAGGACTAAGTTCTACTATTTTTTTTTGAATTGTAGAACTTTTTTTTTTAAACTAGAACTTTCTCTGAACCACAGTTAAATCGCCTCTTCTTTTACAAGTGTAACGCAGATGTGACGTCTTTATCTAGAAATGATTATAGTGTGTAGTAATATTTCCCGAGTTGTGAGCTCAAATCCCAGGCAAACCAAACTGCCATTGTCGAGCCCCCAATCAAGGCATTACTTTTCACTTCCAGCATTTGGCAGACGCTCGCATACAGTGCAACTTACATTTTATACAACTGAGGAATTAATGTGTAAGGGCCTTGCTCAGGGGCCCAGCAGCAGCTTGAGGGAACTGGGATTCAAACTCACAACCTTTTGATCAGTGGTAAAACAGAGAGAGAGAGAGGGAGAGAGAGACATCGGCACCTGACCTCATGTTCTTGTAGCTGAATGAACTGAAAATTCCCACATGGGATGTGAACCTAAAATGGGATGCTCAACAGGGAGAAATGGATGTGATGGCCAGGTGCCCACCAGCTTTTGGTCATACAGTATACAGGACAATATCAGTATCAGTGCTGTGAGTACGGTCCAGCATCTGCTCAGCACTGCTTTCTATAGCAAGAGAGGCTACGGCGTGTAATTGTACATCTACAGAATGCTAACAATCCGATTCCTGATCCGATCCGCTACGGAAAGCTACACACAGCCGGTGTTATCAGAGTCACGGTGACAGCTGTCATGCTTTATACTTATAAGGATCTATTAATACACCATTAATCATTAATCAATCACCACATAACCCAGTACACCATAAAAAGTCACTGGGATCTGATTACAGTTTGTTGGGAATATGGCCATCTTTTGTTACAAGTGTGTAATTTTTAATTTATGCAATTACGATATTATGCAGTCCGTCACTGCCCAACCTTTCACACACAAGTGGGTCATGAGATTAGCTCTTGTATTTAATTTTTTTTTAAATATCTTGTGATGATGCGCCAACCAAGTTTTATTCTTTCTTTCTTCTTTTTTTCTCTCTTCGCTATTTGATTATGGTTTAGTCTTTTGCTGCGTCCCTTTTACCAGACCCCGATGCTGAAGTGATTCATCTTATAATTTTATAAAGGATTATATCACTTCCCTGCATGATATCACCTCATTTAATTCTGACACTGCCAGTAAAGTGATGACTTTCCTCTCTAGCACTCTTTGCTACATGTGAGTATTTTTACAGACCAGGGTCATGTTTTCCAGTAAGATGTGACCTGATAGATGTGTGTGTGTGTGTGTTTTCCACATTAGGACCAGAGAAAGCGGATGACAGCAGTGACGATCACTGGCTCTTAAATGTTTTTCATAACTAAGCAATTCTGTCAGACTAGACTTCAGCTTCGCCTTAGGGGTCATTTGTTTTGCACCTGAAATCCAAAACACACACACACACTCACACACTGAGCTGTAGTGACCCAGATGGACTAATTATGGACAGAATTGCATGAGGAACATCGTTGTGAAGAGAGCCAGTAATATCATTCTTATCTGATCAGTTCGATTTGATTCCATTCTGTTCTTCTGAGCGACGGCTGCCTTTAAAGTGTAGAAATAAATTCAGATGCTTCTGCTTTAAACATGCTTGCAAGTAGGATTAGACCAGATGATGATGCGGTGTTGAGATGTTGATTTATTATTGCAATTTCTATTTCATTATTACAAACTAACCAGAAGCAGTTGATGTTAAATTCTTGTTCTTAATCTTTAAAAATGTAAACTATAGTATTATCAAACATTTCAGGGTTACTTTTCTTTTTTTTTTTTTAAATTATAATATTTATTTTCCACAAAATAAAACTACACTCACTGTCCAGTTTAATATGCAGTTATCCAATCAGCCGATCATGTGGCAGTGAAGCGGTGCAGAAAGCGGTGCTGGTGCAGGTCAAGAGCTTCAGTTAACGTTCATATCAAACATCAGTATTTCAGAAACTGCAGACCTCCTGGGATTTCCACACACCATGTAGAGTTTATACAGACGTTGATCTTTCAGGACTGATGTACATAGTGACGTTAATAATCACTCTTTACAGCCGCGATGAGCAGAAAAGCATCTCCACACGAACAAAACACCGAAGCTTGAGGTGGACGGGCTTGAAGACTACACCCGGTTCCACTGGTGTCAGACAGGAACAGGGATCTGAGCCTAGCTTGTTAGCTGTATCTGTGTGAACGAATGAGTAGATAACTTATCAGAGATAGCAGGTTCTCCTATTAAAGTGGATGGGAAGTGTACGTTTTATTCCACATTATTATTATTATTATACATTATTACATGATGTTTTATTACACTTTATTAGTATAAACAAGTTCATTTTCTTAATTACCATTGTTAAAGTAAACTATTTTTAAACCGTTTGCTGGCGGTTTGTGAGGTAACCTCTATATACGGTGATACGTTACATATCATATGTTGTAGAAATGGCGTCTGAACACCTAATACGATCCTTTTCTCGTGTCACCCGTTCCTTTTTTTTATATCACAGTTAAATCGTCTTTGTTAGTTATTTACTTTTAATAAATGTCCATACTTCCATACTTCTGTTTCTCGCTCACGTAACTCGGCACTTCTCCTGATAACAACAACATAAACCATCAAAAGACTCGGAGTGTAACAGGTTTAATCCAACCAGGAAAATCATAGTGTAGTTATTTAAATGACGACGTTCTGTTAATTATTTTTTTTTGGAACAGAACAGAAGATGCCCCCCAGGCATCTAAGAGCTAAATACAGCAGTGATTATATTTATAAATCAGTGTGGCTTGTCTGCGCCAACTTCTGCATCCGCATGAACACCTAATATCGATTCTCACTTCTATGTCGGTCTTATCCCCATCACCTTCCTCTATGAAAGCATCTCTGAAATGGAACCAGAGCGTAATCCCCGTGTCCTGGAATCGCCTCACGTCCTCCAAATGGTTACTGGAGTCACAGTGAAAATCACACAGCGTGTAAACCTAGGCTGACTTCCTGCCACGTGTTTGACCTATCACCGGAACAGAACGACTTCTTTGTGCTCTGATGCATTTGGGGTGTTGATCTTGTCATTATATATTGCCGCATTTGCATTCAGACACTCGTATTTATTATGGGATTGATTACAGCTTCATCACGTGAAAAGCGAACTTGATCAGTACAGATCATCATCAGTCGTCTATAAAAGTCCAGTCAGGCCGAATGTAGCTTGTGGTTACATTGTGTTATAAGTCATGTGTGTTTGTTGCTTTATTCTGTGGTTAGACTAGAGGATGTAGTGTAGTGTGAGTTTGTGGCACAGCAGTGACTTCCGCGAGTGACTAGGACAGAGCTAAAAGAGGAAGGGCATTTAAAGTGTTAAGACCTGCTTAAGGGGAATGCACACTGTGTATTTATGCAGCTGTGGACCAACGCTTACATGCCCTTCAACAGGACACACACATACAACATGCCATGGGAAGTTTCTAGCTTTTCATTTGTCTAACCCTATTTATTTACTTAAAGTGGCGAGCATACGAGGCACATGTGCAGCCTCTTCATAGTAAAACCAAGTGCCTGAGCACTGGTAAATGTTCAGACTTCAGAAAGATACTTTACTTGTTCAGAGAGAGAGTGAGGGAGAGAGAGAGTGAGGGGGGGGGGAGAGAGAGAGAGAGTGAGGGAGAGAGAGGGGGGGGAGAGAGAGAGAGTGGGGGGGAGAGAGAGAGTGAGGGAGGGGGGAGAGAGAGAGAGAGAGTGAGGGAGAGGGAGAGAGAGAGAGGGAGAGAGGAGGAGAGTGGAGGGGGAGAGAGAGAGAGTGAGGGGAGAGAGCGAGAGAGGTGAGGGAGGAGAGAGAGAGAGTAGTGAGAGAGTAGACGAGACGGAGAGTGAGGAGAGAGAGAGAGAGAGTGAGGGAGAGAGGAGAGAGAGAGTGATGTGAGGAGAGAGAGAGTGAGTGAGAGAGGAGAGAGGAGAGCGGAGGGAGAAGAGAGTGAGGGGGGAGAGAGAGAGTGAGGGGAGGAGAGGAGAGAGTGCGGCGGGAGGGGGAGAGAGAGAGAGTGTGAGGGAGAGAGAGAGAGTGAGGGAGAGAGAGAGAGAGAGAGAGTGTGAGGGAGAGAGAGAGAGTGTGAGGGAGAGAGAGAGAGTGAGGGAGGGAGAGAGTGAGGGAGAGGGAGAGAGAGAGTGAGAGGGAGAGAGTGAGGGAGAGAGAGTGAGTGAGAGTGAGAGAGAGAGAGAGTGAGGGGGGGAGAGAGAGAGTGGGGGGGGGAGAGAGTGGGGCGGAGAGGGTGAGAGTGAGAGAGAGAGAGAGAGAGTGGGGGGGAGGGTGAGAGTGAGAGAGAGAGTGAGGGGGGAGAGAGAGAGTGGGGGGGGAGAGAGAGAGTGAGGGGGGAGAGAGATAGTTAGGGCGAGAGAGAGAATGAGAGAGTGAGAGAGAGAGAGTGAGGGAGAGGGAGAGTGAGGGGGGAGAGAGAGTAGGGGGGGAGAGTGAGAGTGAGGGAGAGAGAGAGTGAGAGAGAGTGAGAGTGAGTGAGGGGGAGAGAGAGAGTGAGGGGGAGAGAGAGAGTGAGGGGGAGAGAGAGAGTGAGAGTGAGGTGGAGAGAGAGAGTGAGGGGGAGAGAGAGAGTGAGAGTGAGGTGGAGAGAGAGAGTGAGGGGGAGAGAGAGAGTGAGAGTGAGGTGGAGAGAGTGAGAGTGAGGTGGAGAGAGAGAGAGTGAGGGGGAGAGAGAGAGAGAGAGTGAGGGGGAGAGAGTGAGAGTGAGGTGGAGAGAGAGGGGGGAGGGGGAGAGAGAGATACAGATACATAGGTAAGCAGAGAGGGAGAGATGGTGGGGTGGTTTGGATGTAAGGAATACCATTTTATTTCTCAATGAGGGGAAAGTCCCAGACACAGAGAGAGAGAGAGCTTACTGGTTTGGATTTCTCCTTGCCCACTGCTTCTCACATTGCAAGGCACTGAATGCTGCTCTTAAGGGTCATGCATAGAGATTGAGAGAGACACAGACACACACACAGAAAATCAGGCTAATCACTGCAAAAATAGAGTTGATGCTGATGTTGGATTCTTAGCCTGCACAGTAAATTAATCAAAGTTGTCCCCTCCACACCACGTGCCTGCCATACCTATGAGATTTATCCTTTGTTTGTTTGCTTGTTTGTTTATGTATTTATTTATGTATTTATTTATGTATTTATTTGCTTATTTGCTTTTCCTCATGAGTCTCCTTCTCCTGGGGAAAGTGTTACAGACTGGAGCACCACAACACTGAATGCAAAATGTGAAAGTACTTTTTTTCCTTGACAGCAAGTTTGCATAACCAAGTTCAAGTTCAGTGTCAGGGCGGTAACACTGTCATAGGTGTTTTAGAGAAGAGAATCTGAACATAGCTACATAGCCGTACAAGTTAGGTGATTGATAATAAAACGACCGAGTATGACCTATGGCTTGACCCTGCGCTCTGACCCCATAACCTGGGGTATGCGAAAACTTTGAGCAAGGCACCGAACCCCCTAACTGCTCCCCGGGCGCTGCAGCATAAATGGCTGCCCACTGCTCCGGATGTGTGTTCACAGTGTGTGTGTGTGTGTGTGTGTGTGTTCACTGCTGTGTGTGTGCACTTTGGATGGGTCAAATGCAGAGAACCAATTCTGAGTATGGGTCACTGTACTTAGCCTTATGTCAGGTCACTTTCACTTTCACACTTTCAGAATTTGTTTTAATATGAGAACTTGAATCAAAATCAAATTCCAATTTTATTCGTCACATACACAATCATACACAGTACAACAAGGGAAATGCTTTGTAGGTCTGTCCAAAAATAGCCAATATTAGTGAAATAAAAATAGATAAAGAAAGGGTATAAAAAAGACAGTATGAACGTTATCGGGGGAAAAATATATGATCTAAAATGTAGGTGCTGATGTAAAAACAAAAAAACAATCAGAGAAAGAGAATATAATCAGAAACAGAGGTAATAAACAAACAAACAAACAAGAAATAAATAAAAAACAGTTATACATCTGTTTATATCACCGCAGTGACATTAGCAGATTAGCTAGATATAAAATAACTCCTTTCTGTTTAGATTGTACTGCCTAGAACATTATAAATCTTGTTGACTATTAAGATTTATTAAACGATACTTCTTTTATATATATGTGTATATATATATATATATATATATATATATATACATACACACACATATATGCATTAGCATTAGCATGAGCGTTCTGACTGCCGCACTGCACCGAGGATCAGTTCGAGGGATTCTGTCGTGTCGTAAAAAGCTGTTACTCGCCATAATTACCGGTTCTTAGCACAGAATAATGGCTGTGGAAAAAAAAACCCTGCTCACTAGTGCTGCTTTAATAAATTAGACATTATATTGGGAAATATCTCCCAACAGCTGATATAAAAGCCTTTAATTTATAACGCACATTTGCCCCTAATGCTGTGGTAGGAATATGCAATAAATAACTTCATGCAACTATAAAATGTCATTATCTCCTCCTGTTTGTAGTAACAAAAGCTTTACACCTTCGTGGTGATGGGGTGCTCTTTATTTAGTGTCACACGGTTAAGAGCTTTTTAAAATTCTAGCGCTGTAATCTTCGTAAACCTCATTTTTGTTAAAATAATAATAATTTAAAAAAAAATACCAGGTTGAAAATAGAGTATTTTCACTTGCGAAGTCCGTACGTCCGTTAACTGTAATTCGGGAACACGGATTTACTTTCAGTAAGTGAGACACCTTCATGTCATTTGTAATAGTAACTAGGCTTCTAGGCGAAGCGTGCGTGTATAATAATAATAGTAATAATAATAATAATAATAATAATAATAATAATAATTAATATACTTCCTCCAGTGAGAATCCCAATGCATAAGTTTCCTTTTGGTTTTTCTAGGATCTTCTAGTAATAAAAAATAAATGACACATTGCCGTGTGGCGCACCACATAGGAAGTGCTTCCTGACTACAACGAAGCCAGAGCTCATACACAGGAAGCCCGATTTAGGCAGAAGTGTGAAGACACGTATTTGAGACAGCAGTAGACGACGTCTGAAGGTGCGCTCTATGAGTCTCATGAGTGTGTCAGTATTTAGAGTACTGTTCTCACGGGTCTAAATGGCTGGCTATGCAGCTTGTGTTAATGAGGGCTGGTTCAGGGGACCTGGCAGGGTGAGGCAAGCATGTAATGCTTCAGCTGTCAGCAGTTCTTCTGCACTGTTCTTTTTTTCTTGGACCCTCGTGAACCCTCCACACACACCGTGACAGAGCTGCAACCATCCCAAGAATTGAATCCAGCAGGCTTCCTCACAGCTTGTAGAAAGACACCAAGCTTTCATAATGACAACTTGTACTAATAGCAGGATCACACAAGTCATAATTTGAGGTTAATAACTACATAAACATTTACGTATGGTAAGGAAAGGTTTGGAGCTGAAGGTTTCTATATGGGAGTAATAAGACAGGCTTGTCTATGAGACACAGGATCATTTCCTCTCCAAATGCCCCTCCTACAGTGTTTAAATATTTTTGTGGTCGTTTAGAATGAAACAATATCTTCGTAATTTTTCAACGAAGCCAGTCGAACCCCTTTGGACGAGTGTTATAAACAGAGCTGACTACTGTTACTATTACTGACAGCAGTTCACGGGACAAACTATAACAACCTTACCCAGTAAAGTGCCACTCCATCCATGGGAATAATATGGAATGAGATAGGAATTAGATGATTTCTACAGAATTTTTGGGAAGATACAGTATGCATGCGGTTCCTAACACAGAGAGACAGCCTTTTTTTTCGCCCGCAGACATCCTGACACGCTCCCACGTTGATTTGTGTCACAACCAGAAAGGCCTTGTTTACACAGTCCAAGCAGCGAGACATCCTATTTCCTGTCATGCTAGAGCCACTTGAGGAAACACAAGGCCTGGACAATAACATCTCTGGAATTATTACAGTAAACATTTATATGGTTCTGAAGCTTAGCTCAGTGTGTGCTAGTTATTCTAGCTATCAGTACATGTTTGTAATCTTAGCTAATATTCATTACAATAACAGTATTAATAAAAATGCGGTGAAGTGTGATTAATAATTATGGTAGGTAATTAGTAGTTATGTTTTTAAAGGGACTTTTTTTCCCAGCTGGTGTTATGGGAGGATGAAACAGATCTCCCAAATGATTCGTCTCCTTTGCCGCAAGCCAGAGCTCACGAGCGCGCTGGCGGCAGAGAGGATTCATTTGGACACCCGACTTACGTACCAGTCCAAAGTACAAACAGCGGGTCGATTTGCGTATTTACACACGCTGGTCACTTTAATAGGAACACCCGTGCAGACATCAACTCAGCTGATTATGTGGCTGGAAATTATGCAGATGCAGCTAAAGAGCTTCAGTTAATGTTCACATCAAACATCAAAATGAAGAACAATTAACCGAGACTTGAACCGAGAGAGAGAGAAAGGGGAGAGAGAGAGAGAGAGAGAGAGAGAGAGCCCATGGGAAGTCTCTAGAGTTTACACAGAATGGTGTGAACAGAGGATATGTACACAGTGAATTTCATGCCCCTGTCCAAATTTAGATCCGGATCAAACTTTGTCTATATATACTGTACATATAGCTTAAAACAGTTTAGTTAGTTAATCAGTGTTACTGTGAAGTTTTAATGTCATAAGAATTAGTTGAAAACTGTAGAAAATCAAAAAAAGTGACGAAATGTCTATCATGAGCTGATCCGTCCAAACAGTACTAGACTAGTAGTGTATTTGTTTCGAGCGTGAACCTAATGACAATTCAGCACCCAGAAGACTTTCTCTAGAAGATTCCATACACTCTTTACATGAACACTCGACACCCGGTTTGCTCATCCGATTCTCACAGATTGGCTGATTTTCTGTTCATACTGAACAAAGAACGTTTCATTGACTGCATTAAAAACATGCTGGTTGTGCCAAATACACAATCGGAATGGCTCACACACACGCTGTTGCGTACATATTGACATTATTTTTAGCATCTCGCTTGACCATTGGCTCCAGGTCCTATCTGTAATGTCAGCATTTCACTGAAGGAAAGGTGTTCAGAGTGAAATAACTGAATAGATGAGATTTCCAGTGGAGGTTCTTCTTTTGTCTCTTCCAGCCTCACTGACACACTTTGGCTCTCTTAATTGCTTATTTAAATCTGTATGTACGTAAACGTGTTTCCTTTAAAGCACAGCATTCTTCATCAAACTGAAAACCTGTTAAAAGCTAATATGTACATAATTATGCACCGGCTTCGCTATCGGCTAAGATTTTGAACCAACTACAGAGACAGCAAGAAGTAAATAACTCGGAAGCCTGATTGAAGTTGAGAAGCTGTTACACCTTCACACACGTGCGGAAATGATCCATCCAGATTTCCGTCGATTGCTGACCCGACCCTATATGAACAGAGTCAAGTTTTGCACTGTCATGGTCTATCACCTGATTTAGTTTAAATGTATTTCCAGTAGTGCTGAATGCCACCTGAATGCCACCAGGAAAATAAATGACTAGTGAGGAAACATGAGTCAGTGGTGCTAGTTCAGATTACGGGACAAACCCCCCCCCCCCCCCCCCCCCCCCCCCCCCCCCCCCATTAATTAAGTAAACATTTTTTTCCTAGGATTCTTTTCTCTAAAGGTTACAGCATTGCAAGGTGTGTGTGTGTGTTTAAACTGTTCGTATACACTGACTCCTTGTGTAACGGAATACATTTCGAGCGTTCACATTTTGGTATCAAGGCACATTTACCATTAATTAAGCCACAGTTTTCCTTTCACTCCCTATTTCTTCTCTTTCTCTGCTCTTTTTGGCGTCCGTCTGCAGTAGGATCATGTTCGTCTCTGATCCTCACATTCCTGCTCTACACGTTCTAGCTGCTTCTCCTTTTCTGGAAGTCTGGGTTTATGGCTTATGGAATCGGTCAGGATTTTGGTCATTTCTCACGTTAGGTTACACCGTATCCCAGGCAGAGGATTAGAGTGAGATGTCCTGCTGATGTTGTCCAGCAGGGCACCTTTTTTTGGAAGGAGAGGAAATAAAAGGTGACCAGGACAGGTATTATGCAAGCAGTATTTTTTTTTTTTCGAGCTTTGTCGTATGAAACTTGCCACCTGAAAGCTGAAACATATTTGTAAAGTGTAATTGTTTTTCATTTAGCTTTCACACATCGATTCAGCGGCCTGTTATAACGTCTCGGCGGTAAATCCACTTTATATAACAGCACGGTGTCTGAGTGTGTCATCTTACAAGCTTGCTTTTTGCCAGACTCTGAATTAAACAGCAAATGCCTAGGCAGTCCTTATATTGCGCTTAATATAGATTAAATGAGCTGATGGTGAAGCATCTCTGGAGGCCTGCGGCTGAACTTGATGAGGGAGAGAAGAAGATGAAACCTGAGCTCTGTTAGCACTGTAAGGCTGGCACGCTACATGTGCACCATGCCTCTCTGACATGTTTGCAGTGGAAGTCACTGACTGAGTGTTGGTGTGGGCTTTGCATTAATCGTTACTGAACAATGGCCGATAAAATCGACCGCCTCGGGAATGTCGTACAACCATAAACCGTCTCAAATAACCGGCAAGAACACTCAGTAATCCCATACAGTGAACGTTTGGTAAATAACAATTTCCCTCTGACCTTATAACATGCTGAGCCGAGAGAGTCCGGTGTCTTGTTTTTAAACACTTGACACTTGACCCTGTACCGAAGTTCATGTGTGTACGCTGATGCAAGTACAAGTCAGAGGTGTTAGTAGGTTAGCATTAGCTGATTGGTTTTAAGCAGAACAAAGCACCTCTTTGTGTTTGAGACCCACACACGTGTGCTCGTAACAGAACTCTAGTGTTTCCGAGTCTAACATTTGTCACTCAGAGGTGTTTCTAAATTAACCCTTAAATGATTACTCCAGGATACTCGTGGACCTCAGTTTCTTCCTCTCCGTCATCCTTTCTTTTTTTTTTTCCAGTTAAACACATTTACATCAACAGCGTTTGGCAGACGTCTTTATCCGAAGCGACGTACGTTGGACTCGTTTATACAGCTGAGCAGTCGAGGGTTATGAGCCTTGCTCAATGGCTCTGCAGTGGCATGGTGATCCTGGGATCCCGAACTCACAACCTTTCTATCAGCAGGCCGACGTCTTAGTCACTGAGCTCCCACTTCCCTGCTTCCTTACAAAAATACATTTACCACAACACTAGTGCCAACATCTGTTAGGACAAAATATCAGAATTCCCAAAACAACCTTGTAGCTCATCATTTATGAACACATTTTGTTTTTATATAGAACTTTATCTCTTATGGCATGAAATGGGATTCGTTTTTAAAGGGACAATTTATAGTTCAGTTGCTAACGTAATCATTATGGATCAGAGTAAAAGTAATAGCAGTGTCACGTCGTACTCTATTCCTCCAGTGTAGATAACCGTCTCATCCAAAGACCTTTATGGTTAGAGGTTCACATTGGGTGTTTATATTCAGAATGCAACAACTGCCCATAAATGCTCTTCTATTTGAAAGCAGGGAGAAAAACTAATGTAGTTGCCAATGCTAGTCGTACAGACGCTACACTAAATGGTGCTGGAACATTCATTTAAGGGTTTAAGGGGCATTTAAAGTCATCCGTACTAATTTATTTATGGGTAATCTTTTGGACCTTTAAATTATGGGTACATCTGTCTTTTTATCACATGCTCTCTCTCTGTTTCTCACTCTGTCTCGCTCTGTGTGTCTCTCTCTGTTTCTTTCTCTCTCTCTCTCTCACTCTGTGTGTGTCTTTCTTTCTTTCTTTCTTTCTTTCTCTCTCTCTCTGTCTGTCTCTCTCTCTCTCTCTCTCTCTCTCTCTGTGTGTCTCTGTCTCTCTTTCTGTCTCTCTTGCTCTGTCTGTCTCGGTCTCTCTCTCTCTCTCTGTCTGTCTCTGTCTCTCTCGCTCTGTGTGTCTCTCTGTCTCTCTGTCTCTCTGTCTCTCTCTCTCTCTCTCTCTCTCTCTCTCTCTCTCTCTCTCTCTCTCTCTCTCTCTGTACACTAAATTATCTGAGATATATTCCCACACCATGCCTCTCAGACACAAAGCAGGTTTTTCTGAAGATAAACCTTGGTCTTTCTTGGCAGGATAATTAGAAGGTACATGTCTGTTACCAGGCAGTAATTATCATCCAGAGTATCAGCTTCAGCACATTTAATAAAGTAACTCATCTTCTTTCTTCTCAGCTTGGTTTCTGACATTGTCTGAATGTTTGTAATGTACAACTAGGGTTATGCAAGGACAAGGTGGATAATAGCAGCTCTTTTAGATTTATGGTATTTGGCAGGTTATATTTGTCTCATTTATATGTCCATGCAGTTAAGGGCCTTGAAGTCACAATCTTCTGGTCAGTAAACTGACATCTTAAACATCTTAAACCAATTCCCACCATTGGTTAAACCCACAAACAGTCCTGAACTCATAGCATCCTTACATGCTCATACTCCTACATTCAGTTTTTTTTTTATTATTATTTTTTTTAGTCAGTCAATGTTTTGGATCAGACATGGTAGATAGAATTAGATTAGATTCATAAGTGCACTTATACATTTATTTCTAAATAAAAAAGGAACATTTTAAAGAAGAATTCAACGAGTGTTCAGCCAATTTGGGTATCTTTTTTTAATACATTTAAAAAAAACTTTTTTTTTTTATGGTGGTTCTAACATGTTTCTTGATCACTGCTTGATTCTATGCATACGTTTATAGCGTCAAAAGGTTTCATCAAGCGTCATCAAGGTTTGCATTTATAGCGTCATCAAGGTTTCAAGAGGTGTCTAAACTTTTGACTGGTTGTGAGCTTTGAAAAGTGACTTTGGTTGAAAGTATCAGCTAATGTAAGGCCTTTTTACACCTGGTCACTTCATGTGTTTTCTCTGATCTGCTATCTGATTTGTAAAAACTGTTCCATTTACATTAGGCCACATAAATGCGTCTTGGCGAATCGGACATCAATCCGATCTTTCTACTCCAGCCCAAAATGCAAATATATTGTACTTCATTTCCGGGGTAATTGAAATGGAACACGCTTTGGTGTGTGCGGTTGCTACAAAAAACACCATTTACTGTTTGCAGCAGTGCATTTTAAGACCCAACGAGACACCTGGGTGAAAGCGCTGGTGGGAAAACATATTTGTTTCTGGCGCGATGCACGACTCGCGAGTCACCTGTGAGTGACGTACTCCCTTTTGGGAGGAGTATAGCGCTGACGTATGTGGCTTAACCAACCACATGCATTTACACCTGTCCAATTTCATCTGAAATGCGTCCCTGACCACCTCCTGAAGTGGTTTGAGCGATCTGATTTATATCCGTCTCGAACCATTTCGGAGGGCATTTACACCTGGTCTTTTTACGATCGGATAGCTATCGGATCACAGAAAACGCATGAAGTGACCAGGTGTAAAAACGCCCTAAATGTCAAGAAGTTAGTCTGTAGAGCCACATCAGCACACGCGTTCTGTCTAAAAAAAAAAAAAAAAACACTACAAGAAATGTTAGGTGTGTCTTTCTCAGAACCTTAAGAGTATAGAAATTACTCCATCGATGTTTACTCACTTAATTATGCTAAATTCTGTCCTTCATGGCCGTGCAAACAGCCACTCTGTTTGTCTGCATGCTCAGCATTTGTACAAACCACATCCTGACAGCCAGATATTGTCATATATTTCCATTTCTATTCATAGTACACTCTTCTATTTTTAGCACTGTTCTTTTCCCCTCTCTCTGTTTTTGGTACATGGTGTTGCTTAACATCTCTTCCCATGCGTGTCATTTCCTGTTGCGTGGGTCTCTCCGCTGTGTACTTAGCTCTGACACACACACACACACACACACACACACACACACACACAGGCACACATGCACACACTGGACGAAGCATAAACCTCTTTGCACGACTGAAAATAGATTGTCAGCATTCAGTTAATGGAAAGCATCTGTCAGTGTGAGGATCTGTTAAGGCTGTTCATTAAGACTGTAATAATAATAAGTACCACGCTTGTTAATCTTTTACAGCGTATATATAACCATTGTATAACAACTTCTGATTAATGCATGTTAAGATTGTTTATACATTCAGTCACTTAATGGGCATACATAAAGAGTTTAGAACGCATAATACCTGACTTATGTATCAGTTAAGGATATTTGGAGGTGTGTGTATGTTATATGGTCAAACGTTTGTGGACGTCTGACTGTAACAACACACAGCAGTTTGGTCTGGTGTCCACAAAGCTTTGGACATGTAATGTGGAAGTATACATTTACTGGGCTGTATTTGTCTTAAATGAAAAGAGCACCATACTAATACTGTAAAAGACCCTGTTTGTTTCTCAGATGGTTGTGTGTTCAAATACAAGGACCACCAGGGTGCCACTTCTGGGCCCCTGAACAAGGCCCATAACCCTTAATTGTGTAAATGAAATAAATGCATGTTGCTCTAGATAAGGGTGTCTGCCACAAGGTGTTAGAAACGTTGACTGCATCACATAATCACCACATCCCAAAGGTGCTCATATACATTCAGATCTTAGGAAATCGCTTAACTGCATTGAACTCCTTGTCCTAAATTGCTTGATTGGTAATTAAGGGTCCCAGTGTGTGCCTAGAAAACACTCCATACACCATGACACCACCACCACCATGAACTGTTAAATGAGGCAGAGACTGACTCTACCCCCAGCAGAAACTGAGTCATCAGACCAGACTTGAATTTCCTTTAGAATCTGACTGTCTGTCTGTCTGTCTGTCTGTCTGACCATCTCTCTCACTTTGTCTGTCTGTCTGTCTGTCTCTGTCCATCCGTCCGACTGCCCGTCTGTTTAGTTTTGCCCCTGTGACCTCTGTAGCCTCGGCTTCCTTTTCTAAGCTGACAGGAAAAGACCCCTGTGTTGTGTTGTTTTCTGCTTGTTTTAAGGTGTTGCATATTCTGCAATGCTTTTCAGCTCACTATGGCCGTAACAACAATCGAGTTCCTCACCTTCCTATCGGCTGGTACTAGTCTGACTATTCTCCTCTGACTTCTTTCCGCCACCTATTGGATGTTTTTTTTTTTTGTTTGTTTGTATAAACTGCCGAATCAGCAGTTTGTGGAAAGCGAACCTGCCTGGCACCAACACCGACGATCACACGTAAACATATCATTCTCTGATTTCTATAGCCGACAGTGTACAATAACAAACGGCTGTGTACCATCAACACTTTTAGCCAATTTTTATAGTTGCATATTCTCATTTTCTGACTTTAAAATTCACAGCATTACATTGTGTTCAAAACAGCTCATCCCAGGTGGGTGATTGTTATGTAAATAGTGTCCCATGCAAATGAGTGTGGCGAGGGACTTCTGATATGTAAATGGTGTTATTATGTAAGCAGAGGGAAACACATGCAAGGCATCATGCAAAACAAAAGGACAGAAAAAAAATTCACCTGCTCTCTTCACAGACCTTCTCCTTTTGATACAAACTACTCCACACACTGGACATGCCATTGAGATATTTATAAAGTAATAAAAAAAAGGAAATAAAGATATATTTCCACATATTCTGCCCTCTAGTATTTATTTTGCTTTCCTTGCACTTGTTAGGTTGGTTAATCTTCTGCACAATCTCCCTTCTTATCCAATCACATCGCAGCTTCACTCGCCATATCAACAGCTTGTAACACAAGAAGTGTGTCAAGACCTGGGAAAGCTCATTGCTGCAAACAGATCCTACATCAAACACATACACACACACACACACACACACACACACAGTACATTCAGCATTCTTTGAAAAATGTATGCTGTGATAACGATGCAGCTCTGTGTTACACTACGAGCTGTAAATGTCTACTTGGACCTAATGTGTTCAGTCAGTGGAAAGGGATAAACAAATTAGTCCGATTATTGTCGTACACAAATACTTAAGGAGCTTCGGAACAGATTATTTTCATAATTAAGGTGTTTATAGAACTTATTTGACAGTTTTATTGCTGTAGAGAAACTATTCGAACAGTATGGACGAAATGAGAGGATTTCTTCTCTGCTTTATTAGTTTATCAAAACAAATGCAGCGATATATATATATATATATATATATATATATATATATATATATATATATATATATATATATATATATATAATACATTTTCTTTTTATTAACTTTCTCCTTTCTGTAGTTCACATTTGTCTATCCTCGTATTCTAACGATAGAACGTCACGTTGGCTTTATTTTAAAAAGGCAGCGGAACAAAAGCCAATAAACATCTAGTTTTCGGTTGTTGTGACACTTCCTGCCTGTTGTTTTTGCAGATCCGTGCCTGATTGTGATCCCACCCTGCATGAACGAAGATGATCGCTTCAGCCTCGAGGCATTGCGGCATATCCACAAGCAACTGGACGACGACAACGACGGTGGCATCGAAGTGAACGAGAGCGTGGAGGTCAGGCGGCCCTGTTATGCATGTTCTCCTAACACTCATCAGTTCAGTTCTTTCACTCGCTTAAGCTTCTGGCCTGCTTTGTAGGTGACTCTTGACCACGCATGTCTTTGTAGCAATAGCAGGATTGCTCATAGATTCGCCAGCAGTAGTTATTATGCATATTATAAGAGTACAAGCACGCTGTATCCCACCACGATAACTGACTAATCTAGATGTCTTTTCTGTAGGTCTGAAGTCTACAGGAGAGGTTTTTACAATCTGTACACCATCCTAATATAAAAATACACCATCCAAATATATCAAAATATCAAAAAAAAAACTTTAAAATTGTACATTGAATTGTTCATGTTAAAAGAATTCTCATAAGCGTTGACAACATAATAATTAGAACACTAATATCAACAACAATATTAAAGACGGAATTAGATAAATACATGAACAATCAATACAGTGCTAGTCATGTAAACATTGTATTTATCAGTGTAGATGAAAAAAATGAGGTCACAGGTTAACCAAAGTTATGCACTTTAGGATTAAAGGAGAAAAGTCCCATCCTTCAAGCTCTACTCCTCAGCTTAGCTCAGCCTTCATGCCATTGCTTAAAGTTCCTCTCTAGAAGAACATAAATAATGGCAGGAACATCCAGGAAAGGAAAACAACGACATGTTCACATTAATCAGTTAGTATGTAATTGCTCAGGAATGTTACACACACTGGATGTCTAACACTGTAGTCTGGATCAACAGGTGTGGGCTTATTCAGAAACTGGTGTTATTGGGTTCTACATGCTGTTCTGTAGGATGTCATCAGGCCACTGCATATGACACTCAACAAAATAGCTGTGTTAATGTTAAAGGATTTTTCTCTCTAGCAAGTTCTTCCTGCTGCCCTGCCCAACATCGTTTAATATAGGGTGTGTGTGTGTGTGTGTGTGTGTGTGTGTGTGTGTGTGTGTGTGTGTGTGTGTGTGTGTGTGTGTGTGTGTGTGTGTGTGTGTGTGTGTGTGTGTGTGTGTGTGTGTGTCTGTCTGTCTGTCTGTCTGTCTGTCTGTGTGTCTGTGCATGTGAGACAGAGAGAGTAAGTGAATTCCTTTGTCCTTTGTTGATATGCTTCAGAAATACTAAGATTGAATATATATATATATATATATATATATGTATGTATATATATATGTGTGTGTGTGTGTGTATATACTGTGTGTGTGTATATGATTGTGTGTGTGTGTGTATACAGTATATGAGTGTGTGTATACAGTATATGAGTGTGTGTATGATTGTGTGTGTGTGTGTGTATATGAGAGTGTGTATGCATGTGTGTGTGCATGTTTCTCATATATATAGAAGGTTCTTGTAGCAGTCGTCTCCACCGGAATCGACTTTAAGAGGTGGCCTCGTGGGAGATTGAAGCATTTCCCTCTCCTGTAGCCAGTGGGACACGGTGTCCTCTTTCATACCACAGCAAATTCCAGAGTGTGCATGTGTATGTGTGCGTCAGCGTTCCAAGGAAACCTAAATACTTTTAAAAGCGCTCTAAGTTTAGTGGAGAATCAACATTTAAACACTAACAACAGCCAGTGTACAAAAACACAACATGAGTAGGAATCAGCTGTCTGGGTAGAAAAATAAAACCTATATGTTTAACTGAAAGCAGCAGAGAATATAACTTAACAGAAGGTGTTATTAATACAGGTTACTTGTAAAATAATTAGGTAAAACATTTGTGTTTTTAAAAGCTGCCATGTAGAAACCATCTAGTAATATACTTGAAATCTATTATTATTATTATTATTATTATTATTATTATTATTATTATTATTATTGATAACCAGACCATCAAGGTTTTTACTTTCATGCAAAGCTTGAACACAAAGCATTCAGACAAGATTGCCAAAATTCCCGCTTCAACTACATCTAAAAGAATCTCACCAAAAAAGCGTGAAACTAGCCTGAAAAGTTCAGGCACTGGACACAGAAGAAGGATTTTAGACATGGACCAAACAGAGCATGTGATGAGATTCTATCAATACTGCATGTTTTTCTGTTCTTACGTTCTCCAGTGTTATTAAAGGACAATCTTTCAAGAAAAATCACATTTTAAAATGTTAAATAAAATCTAATTTTATGTCGTTTTTTTTTATTCTGACTTTTTATTTTTTATGTTTAACTTATTGACAGTGATATTTCTAAACTTTCTGAAAGGACACAAACTTAAAGACTAAGGACCATCTGATAAATCGTTATTAGTTGGCTATTGTTCACACACACACACACACACACACACACACACACACAGCAATTGCAGTCAAGGCGATAGCAACAAAAAAAGTCAGTTATTGTAAATGATGTATAAATAAGATAGAAGTAAGTTATTGCACATAATGAGGGTAGTAAAGAGTAACAGCATGTAAACATGGCAATAATATATAAAGTATTATAAAAAAATTCTATATTTCTCACAGTGTCTAGTTCAGGAGCTGCTAAGTGTTAAATGTCATTATAATTCTAGTCAGTTATTATTTTTTTCTTTTTGTCTGTGTTATCCAGGCATAGTAGTAGGGTCCACATTATTAAAAAACTTGTTCTAGATCATTACGACTTTGTGTTCAAAAATTCAGATCCAACTAAAGATATTAATATTTGGAGCATTTATGATATATATGACACATGCAGATAGTGTCATTACTGATAATTTGGCTGTACATTTTTACTTGAATTGAACATGACAAATAGAGAGCAAAGGAGAAACTGAAATTTCTTCAGACAGAGAAAGAGAGAGCATGAGAAAGAGATAGTATGTGTGTGTGAGAGAGAGAGAAAGAGAAAGCGAGAGAGAGAGATACAGACAGATTACCTGATTACCTGGCAGTGAAACTTACCATTGTGTGTTCGAACCACACACACACACACACACACACACACATGCGGTGGAGCGGTTCCTAGTACATGTCCATTACTTTGACAAAACTCCAGACTCTACACAGGACCAACACCTCTTTGTGTGCGTCTACATGTGTGTTTCTGAAAGCTTATGATCATTACTGATATCCTGGAAAGTCTGGTTTTGCACTTGTGCATGCAAGTACTTGTGTACAGAAGGAATGGGATTGAAGCTAAAATAAATAAATGCAGCTATAGTTTATGAGGCCACTTTACATCCCTTCACAGTAAACTAACTGTCAGTCTTTAATGACTGCAGGTTGCTGACGTAACAGACCTCATTATGCAATTTTATGGTTTTATATTGAGCTTGGGTTGAAGTGATGATTGTGTTGAAGAGGTCTGTGTGCTCAGACGTGATGATTGGATAGAGTACTGTTTGGGTGGGATAAGATTTCTAGACGTGCATCTGTTAAAACTGTTGCCAGACAATGTATGTAATGATTATGTCTGATTCGCACAGGACAAGCAATCACACAATCCATCCAAGCTGCACTTCAGACTGTGCATGTTGTCATCATACCAAAGAAAAAGCAAATACAAACCATTCTCTAGCTGGAGTTATACTGTAAAGTAAAAGATAGTGATGGACCATCGTTGCAACCTAATAATGTAATCTGAAGGTTTACGAACGGTGAATTATGTAGATTATACCTACACTAGGACGATAGTTGTTTTTGTCTTTTGATCGTTGCCCAGAACCTAGTTTCAGTTTTGGCTAGTGACGACAGAAGAATGTTGTTTTTTTTTCCCCCAAGAAGCTCTTTCAATAACCTGGTTATTGTTGCTGAAATATTTTCCCCGATGAGTCATTTAAACATGGACAGACTAGTCCGATCTGTATAGGGTTCATTGTTGATTGTGTAAACTGACACCAGCTAATGATGAGGCTCTTGCTGGTGCTGTCACTCGATGGTATATCACAGTCTTCCAGAAGGCTTGGAGATTTCACTAAGTGGAAAATCCAGCTATAAGAAAGCATTAGCTTACTGGTTAATTAACCAATCAGCTTTCTAATAAAGTTATTACACAGTGTAAAGCCTACTGACTCCCTCCTGCACTGAGAGCTTCCTGAGCTTTGTTTTGTGGACTTTACACCGTTTCTAATGTTGTTAGCACTGAAATCTGAACGTGTTTAATTTTATTCAGCAAGCAATCGTGTGAAAGTTTGTGTGATTGAATTTTGTCTTGTGCTCCCCCCTTCAGTTCATCATTGAGGACATGAAGCAGCAGCAAACAAACAAACACAGCAACCTGCACAGAGAGGACCAGCACATCACTGTGGAGGAGCTGTGGAAAGGATGGAAGACGTCTGAAGGTGAGACTCATAAAAGTAGAGGTCGATACAGTCTATAAAAAAATGAATTCTTATTTAAAATAGATGGAGCACATATAAAACTATGACGGTATAAACGACGCTTAATAGTCGGTGACTAGACCTCTGATATTTATATAATTAATACGACACATGCACTAACAGGGTCTGAACTCAGCCTCGGTCCATCATAAGCAAGTGAAAACAGTGCATCCATCCTACACAACTGTGAATCAGATAAAACGACATTTTCCTGAATTGTAGCACGTGTGTGTTATGCAATCTGACAGATACTGGGTCATTCCATTGTGTCTGAGTTAGAGAAGAAACAAGGAATTGTGTGTATCGGGGGGGTGTAACAATGGTATGATGGTATAAAGACAATGATAAAGAATTAATTGTACCATTAGTATCACATGATGCTGGTATACGAGGACATGCTCGTACAAAATACATCACATCACGATTTTTAACACAGGACCACATAAAAGCTGCAGCAGGTAAGATTTTAAAAGAAAGTATTTGCGATTGCTCAATATAGGAAGACAATGACGTGCACATCGGCGTGTAGACGGCTCACATTAGTTTGTCTCCCTCGTGCTGTAGAACTGAGATTGAAATAAAACATCTCACCAAATCAGCAACACCTCCTGTATTCTACAGATTTCTCACATGGGTTATAATAAAAACTTAAAATAACAACGATTCGCTTACATCGTCATTCGCGTTCCCTCCCTTTTTGTTTACCAGCATTGCTCTGTCACCATTCATAAAGTGAAAGTGACCAGACATAAGGCTAAGTACAGTGACCCATACTCAGAATTCGTTCTCTGCATTTAACCCATCCAAATTGCACACACACAGCAGTGAACACACACACACACACACACACACCGTGAACACACACCCGGAGCAGTGGGCAGCCAATTATGCTGCAGCACCCGGGGAGCAGTTAGTGGGTTCGGTGCCTTGCTCATGGGCACCTCAGTCGTGGCCGGCCCGAGACTTGAACCCACAACCTTAGGATTAGGAGTCAGACTCTAACCATTAGACCATGACTTCCCCATGTATGTATGATGTACATTTCATTTGCGGATTTGAACTCATGACCTTCTGATCAGTAATCCAACACCGTAACCACCAGGCTACCACATCCCTACATGTACCTGAACTGGTGTGTGATATATGTGTACCGCTCTCTCACCAAGTCCAGTCAGAACCCCCGAGTGTGAACTGTTATTACAGGACTGTCAGGTCTGATTTATCCTTTGGCTCAATAATTATGTAATAATCATTTAACCCACAAAACGGTCATATCCACACTGTAGCTTTAACAATCCTCACGAAAGAAGTCAGAGGAAAGAAGATAAATAATCAGTAACAGTTTATTTGTCTAGTCCACTTTTTTACATTCGGTTTATCAGCTGATTCCCCACAACAGATTGTGTAGTGTTTGTACCTGTTATAGGAAGGATTTATAGTCTATAAAGTGAAGACAAAAGCTATAAACTTGGGCCACACAAATAAAGTGGCAGAGACACTAAACTTTTGCAGCTATAAAAAGTTCCTATGCTGTTTTTTAACAGACTGTAGATTATTTTTTAAGTGTTAAAATTGGAAATCCAAATAAAATGTTTAAAATGTATACAATTTTTCCAGTGCTAGTGTGCAGCATGTATATGTAAGCGAGCCATGATATTCATTTTTATATATATATGTGTGTGTGTGTGTGTGTGTGTGTGTGTGTGTGTGTGTGTGTGTGTGTGTGTGTGTGTGTTGCCTTTGGGGTTTCCGTCAGTTTCCTTCCCCAGTCCAAAGTCATGCATCTTAGGAACTTAGGAAATATTTACTTTGAAGCCCCATTATTACCTTTGTGTCCACATAAAAGCAGATTGCTGTGCATTAGTGATGTTTATGATGGATGAAAATATATTGCTATGAACACGAACATTTGAGAACGGATTTAAATATTTCAGACTAACTCTTTGTCTCTGTCTCTTTCAGTTCATAACTGGACGATAGACGACGCAGTCCAGTGGCTGAAGGAATCTGTGGAGCTTCCACAGTACGAAACAAACTTCAGAGAGTTCAGAGTTAATGGCAATACGCTACCTCGGTACACACACACACACACACACACACACACACACACACACACACACACACACACACACACACACACACACACACAGTCACATGTCTCTCGAACATAAAAAGTCATCAGAATCTGAAATGACGATACAGGAGGAGTGTTAGAGATATTAGTGTGGCACTGCCCCCTTCTGCTAGATGTGTGCAGGTGCAGGGAGAGGAGGGATTGAAACAAAATTAAAAAGGAGTTGAAGCACTATTTAAGATTGGGTTGCGTCCCTCCAGTAGCACATGCTGACTCATGAGATGAAGTCACAGCCCCAGATCTTGCCCCCTCTCTCTGTTATGCTGTAGGCTGTGGTCACATATGGCTTTTCAGCCAGTTTGTACTTTCTATTTAAATATCAACCCTGTCTTACTCCTTACCCTTTTATAATGACTGTGATTTGATTAACCGTCTAGTTAAAACAGTTTTATTATTAGAATAAGAGAATTAATCAAGCAATGAAACGTATTAGTTTTACCTAGTGTTTTTTTTTTTTTTTTTTTTACATACTGCACTTTTCCTGTCTCGTTCTCTTCTCACTACGTCTCTCTTTTATCTGCAGGATAGCGGCTAATGAACCGTCATTTATGTCATTACAACTAAAGATATTAGATCAACGACATAAACAGAAATTAAATTTGAAGGCGCTGGATGCTGTGCTGTTTGGACCACCGTTGCGTAAGTGCTTGTGTAGTTATATGTGAATCTAGACAATTCAGTAACTAATCCCGTGTGATAAGTTGGCTGTTACGGTATCCTGATTTGTCACAGAGTATGACTGGAAGGATAAAATTTTAAATGCATGTCTGTTTATTACAGTCTACTTATCTTTTTTTTTGTTTATACCCACACAAGTTTCCTTGTGCCCGGCTGTAACTTATCTAAACTTTCCCAACCTTTTATTTCTTCTGTTGTATTCTTTTTTTTTTTCTTTTTCTGTTATTTAGTCAACATCCACGGTATTATGTACGTCTAGACACACATGCAGTTATCTACTCAGTCAATCCTGTGGCAGCAGAGCAATGAATAAAATCATGTACATCCGGTAAAGAGCTTCAGTCAAGGATCACGTCGTACGTCAGACTGGAGAAATAGTGTGATCTCTGTGACTAACCATGACTTGATGTTGGTACCAGATTTGAGTATTTCACAAACTGCTGCTCTTCTGGGATGTTCACACGCAGGATTTCTCCTTCAGTCTTATGTTGGTTGTAAATATTAACTGAAGCTCTTTGCCTGCATCCACATCCTGTTATGCATTGCACTGTTACCATACGATTGGCTGATTAGATCACTGCATGGGTGCACAGGTGTTCCTAATAAAGTGGACAATGAGGGACTGTTTACAATGATGTGGCAAGAATTTTTCAAGCAAACGTTTTTGTAATAATATTATTGTTTGTTTCTGCTCATTCATCCTGCAGGGCCACAGCATAATTGGTTAAAAGACTTCGTCCTCATGGTGTCCATCATCATTGGGGTCGGAGGCTGCTGGTTCGCCTATGTGCAGAACAAGTCCTCCAAAATCCACGTCGCCCGCATGATGAAGGATCTGGAGAGCCTGCAGAGTGCTGAACAGAGCCTGATGGAGCTGCAGAGCAGGTATACAGGGTTATCCATTACAGTCAGCTCGAAAGGTCTCACTGTATTTTGTTTGTTGAGGAAACTTTTCCTCAGGGTGCTCTGGTTTCCTCTAGCAGTTCAAAACAAGTTCAAGCTTGTACAAGCTTACACATAAAAACTACCTATCTATCTCTCAGTTTGTCTGTCTATCTGTCCCTCTGTCCGTCTATCTATCTATCTATCCATCCATCCATCCATCCATCCAGTCTATACACACACACACACACACACACACACACACACACACACACACACACACACACACACACACACGTAAGATAAAGCTTACACATAAAAACTATCTATCTATCTATCTATCTATCTATCTATCTATCTATCTATCTATCTATCTATCTATCTATCTATCTATCTATCTATCTATCTATCTATCTATCTATCCGACTGTCTGTCCATCTACCTGTCCGTCTGGCCGTCCGTCCGTTTATCTATCTGTCTGTCTGTCTGTCTGTCTGTCTGTCTGTCTGTCTGTCTGTCTGTCTGTCTGTCTGTCTGTCTGTCTGTCTGTGATGCTATTTGACACTTATATTAGTGGTGTTTTAGAGTCACAGTTAAATCTGATTAATTTCCCGTGACATATGAAAGGCTCTAATCTTGACTTAGTACTTGGTGCAAGAAAAGTGCAAGAAAAAGAAATGACAAAATGCAAAGAACTTATGTTAAGTGTGATGCTCTGCAGTCACTTTTAGCTCTGCTCTGTGTGTGGCACTTTTGCAGACTAGAGAAAGCACAAGAGGAGAATCGCACAGTGGCTGTGGAGAAGCAGAACCTGGAGCAGAAGATGCGAGACGAGATCAACGGTGCAAAGAAGGAAGCTTACCGCCTGCGAGAGCTCCGCGAGGGAGCCGAGTGCGAACTCAGCCGACTCAAATATGCCGAAGAGGAACTGGTGCAGGTAGGAGCGAGAATGTTTTCTCTCTCAGCATCTGGCCAATCTTTTATATTACTATATTTATATTACTAACTATTATCTTTTTACCTTTTTACTGTGTGCATTATAAACATTATATACACAAAATGCTTCAACACAACATTCACTTTTACATTTACAGCATTTACAAGTGCTTTGTATCCGCTGTGGAAAAAATAACCAGAGAACAGAGAACAGAGAACAACATGTATCTAAAAAAACAGTGCTTTTTTTTTTAGTTAATGATCAAATCTATATACTGTTTTTTTTGTGCTTTGAACGTGCACTACCAGTTTTCTACCAGAGAGGGTGATCATCCACCATCTTTCATTTCACCATCCACCATCTCCCTCTTTTTTTTCTTCTTGGCACTCAATTCAGCTGAATCAGAAAACAGATTTCTGTCTACCATAATGTCTGTGAGCCAGTCAGAAGATTAAATATAACCAGCCCACAGATCCACTAGTTCTTAGTCTGTAGCAGTGAACTGAAATATCCAGTCTACACACGTACACACACACACACACACACACGTACACATGCACACACACACGCGCGCACGCACGCACACGTACACACGTGCATGCACACACACACGCACGCACACACACATGTAGACACACACACACACGTGCACAAACACGCACACACACTTGCACACACACACGCGCACACACACGTGCACACACATACGCATACACACGCACACACACACGTGCATACACACGCACACACACACACACACACACAGGCACACACACACAGGCATGCACACACGCATGCGCACACACACGTGCACACACACGTGCACGCGCACACGCACGCACACACACTGATTAATTTGTTCTATATATTTCTGTATATAAACTTTCCTATTTTTTCTTTCTTTTCTTTTCTTTTTTTTTTTTTTTTAACAAATCTCAGAGTATTTGTAAGCATCTGAAAAAGATTTGTTCTTTTGTGTTAATGCCATTTAGAGAGTCGCTGTGTCACATGCTCCTGTGTTCAGAACCTATTCCTGTTCTCTGTCTGTGTTCAATATCAGCGTTAACCCTTTTTCCAGATTGAGAAAGGCTGCAGGTTAATATCGAGTGCTTCTGAAATATGACAAGATTTGATGTATGAATTGTGTGTGTGTGTGTGTGTGTGTGTGTGTGTGTGTGTGTGTGTGTGTAGGTGCGTGTGGCTTTAAAGCGAGCAGAGAAAGAGTTACAGTCAGAGAGATCAGTTCCTGAAGCCTTACAGATGTGGCTGCAGCTCACACATGAGGTGGAGGTCCAGTACTACAATATAAAAAAACAGAATGCAGAGCTACAGCTCAATGTTGCCAAGGAAGAGGTGAGTGTGTGTGTTTGTGTTTGTGTGTATACAAGTGTATACAATGTGTGTGATATGAGGAAATGTCACATGATTGTATTGTGACAAAATCTTGAAGCAGCTTTAAGTGTCTTTTTGAAAATGAGTGTTTTACAAGAGCAGCATAATCTTTATATTTATAAAGACAAATTATTACGTCTATCACAGCCAATAGAATATGTAATCAGTAATATTTATTAGAATAAAAAAACTATTTTATTTATAATTGCTCATAAATGCAAACCCTTTTAATAATAATAATAATAATAAAAAATAACAAGCACTCCAAACCACAAATAAACACTTTCATTATTTTTTGAAAATGAATCCATTCTTTCACGTTTTAAATAGTACCAAGGAAATCTTTCTAAAGGTCCCTGACCGGGTCAAACCCAATCACATGCTTAATTAATGCAGTGAACACTTTTTTTTCCTCATTTCAGCCCGTTTCATTATTTAGCTAGAAATACGTAGATCCAACGCATGCAAACACCAACCGAATGAAGCAGATTTTTTTTTCCACACACTAATTTGGCTATTTAATGATGTGGGTAAATTACTTTTTAATTAGATAGTTTGTTTTTGCCTTTTGTCATTTACATTTGGAATGAGTCACTACGCAATTAGACAAAGCAATTAGCACACACTGCTGTGAGCCTGAGACTCTGAATAGGAATACTTTTGCAAGTTCTGTATTAAAGAACCTTCTATTTTGTTATTCGTAATTGTCTATTTTCCACATAGTATTATCCTTTATGAATCATAATTACTAGGAAAACATGTTTATTACACTTATTTGATATTGTGTGTACAGTGTATAAAATTTGAGTTTGATATAATTGGAGAGTTTAATGCTGACACAAAAGTCAAGAGTGTGTGAATTTATTTATTTATTAATTTCATCATTTATTAATTACAGGCAGAGAAGATTAAAAAGAAGAGAGGTTCTGTCTTTGGTACTCTCCATGTAGCTCACAGTTCATCACTGGATGAGGTTGATCATAAAATACTTGAAGCCAAGTAAGTACATGCACACACACCCACACTGTGTGTGTGTGTGTCTGATCTCTCTGTATTGTGTTTGGTTGTGTGTGTGTGTCTGATCTCTCTGTATTGTGTTTGGTTGTGTGTGTGTCTGATCTCTCTGTATTGTGTTTGGTTTTGTGTGTGTGTCTGATCTCTCTGTATTGTGTTTGGTTTTGTGTGTGTGTCTGATCTCTCTGTATTGTGTTTGGTTGTGTGTGTCTGATCTCTCTGTATTGTGTTTGGTTGTGTGTGTGTCTGATCTCTCTGTATTGTGTTTGGTTGTGTGTGTGTGTCTGATCTCTCTGTATTGTGTTTGGTTGTGAGTGTGTGTGTGTGTGTCTGATCTCTCTGTATTGTGTTTGGTTGTGTGTGTGTCTGATCTCTCTGTATTGTGTTTGGTTGTGTGTGTGTGTCTGATCTCTCTGTATTGTGTTTGGTTGTGAGTGTGTGTGTGTGTGTGTCTGATCTCTCTGTATTGTGTTTGGTTGTGTGTGTCTGATCTCTCTGTATTGTGTTTGGTTGTGTGTGTGTCTGATCTCTCTGTATTGTGTTTGGTTGTGTGTGTGTGTCTGATCTCTCTGTATTGTGTTTGGTTGTGAGTGTGTGTGTGTGTGTCTGATCTCTCTGTATTGTGTTTGGTTGTGAGTGTGTGTGTCTGATCTCTCTGTATTTTGTTTGGTTGTGTGTGTGTGTGTGTGTGTCTGATCTCTCTGTATTGTGTTTGGTTGTGTGTGTCTGATCTCTCTGTATTGTGTGTGTGTCTGATCTCTCTGTATTGTGTTTGGTTGTGTGTGTGTGTGTGTGTCGGATCTCTCTGTATTTTGTTTGGTTGTGTGTGTGTGTCTGATCTCTCTGTATTGTGTTTGGTTGTGTGTGTGTGTGTGTGTGTGTGTGTGTGGGTGTGTCGGATCTCTCTGTATTTTGTTTGGTTGTGTGTGTGTGTCTGATCTCTCTGTATTGTCTTTGGTTGTGTGTGTGTGTGTGTGTGTGTGTGTGTCGGATCTCTCTGTATTGTGTTTGGTTGTGTGTGTGTCTGATCTCTCTAAATTGTGTTTGGTTTTGTGTGTGTGTCTGATCTCTCTGTATTGTGTTTGGTTGTGTGTGTGTCTGATCTCTCTGTAGTGTGTTTGGTTTTGTGTGTGTGTGTCTGATCTCTCTGTATTGTGTTTGGTTGTGTGTCGGATCTCTCTGTATTGTGTTTGGTTGTGTGTGTGTGTGTGTCTGATCTCTCTGTATTGTGTTTGGTTGTGTGTGTATGTGTCTGATCTCTCTGTATTGTGTTTGGTTGTGTGTGTGTGTGTCTGATCTCTCTGTATTGTGTTTGGTTGTGTGTGTGTGTGTGTGTCTGATCTCTCTGTATTGTGTTTGGTTGTGTGTGTGTGTCTGATCTCTCTGTATTGTGTTTGGTTGTGTGTGTGTGTGTGTGTCTGATCTCTCTGTATTGTGTTTGGTTGTGTGTGTGTCTGATCTCTGTGTATTGTGTTTAGTTGTGTGTGTCTGATCTCTCTGTATTGTGTTTGGTTGTGTGTGTGTGTCTGATCTCTCTGTATTGTGTTTGGTTGTGTGTGTGTGTCTGATCTCTCTGTATTGTGTTTGGTTGTGTGTGTCTGATCTCTCTGTATTGTGTTTGGTTGTGTGTGTGTGTCTGATCTCTCTGTATTGTGTTTGGTTGTGTGTGTGTCTGATCTCTCTGTATTGTGTTTGGTTGTGTGTGTGTCTGATCTCTCTGTAGTGTGTTTGGTTGTGTGTGTGTGTGTGTGTGTGTCTGATCTCTCTGTATTGTGTTTGGTTGTGTGTGTGTCTGATCTCTCTGTATTGTGTTTGGTTGTGTGTGTCTGATCTCTCTGTATTGTGTGTGTGTCTGATCTCTCTGTATTGTGTTTGGTTGTGTGTGTGTCTGATCAATCTGTATTGTGTTTGGTTGTGTGTGTATGTGTCTGATCTCTCTGTATTGTGTTTGGTTGTGTGTGTGTGTGTCTGATCTCTCTGTATTGTGTTTGGTTGTGTGTGTGTGTGTGTGTCTGATCTCTCTGTATTGTGTTTGGTTGTGTGTGTGTGTCTGATCTCTCTGTATTGTGTTTGGTTGTGTGTGTGTGTGTCTGATCTCTCTGTATTGTGTTTGGTTGTGTGTGTGTCTGATCTCTGTGTATTGTGTTTAGTTGTGTGTGTCTGATCTCTCTGTATTGTGTTTGGTTGTGTGTGTGTGTCTGATCTCTCTGTATTGTGTTTGGTTGTGTGTGTGTGTCTGATCTCTCTGTATTGTGTTTGGTTGTGTGTGTCTGATCTCTCTGTATTGTGTTTGGTTGTGTGTGTGTGTCTGATCTCTCTGTATTGTGTTTGGTTGTGTGTGTGTGTGTGTGTGTGTCTGATCTCTCTGTATTGTGTTTGGTTGTGTGTGTGTCTGATCTCTCTGTAGTGTGTTTGGTTGTGTGTGTGTGTGTGTGTCTGATCTCTCTGTATTGTGTTTGGTTGTGTGTGTGTCTGATCTCTCTGTATTGTGTTTGGTTGTGTGTGTCTGATCTCTCTGTATTGTGTGTGTGTCTGATCTCTCTGTATTGTGTTTGGTTGTGTGTGTGTCTGATCAATCTGTATTGTGTTTGGTTATGTGTGTGTGTCTGATCTCTCTGTATTGTGTTTGGTTGTGAGTGTGTGTGTGTGTCTGATCTCTCTGTATTGTGTTTGGTTGTGAGTGTGTGTGTGTCTGATCTCTCTGTATTTTGTTTGGTTGTGTGTGTGTGTGTGTGTGTCTGATCTCTCTGTATTGTGTTTGGTTGTGTGTGTCTGATCTCTCTGTATTGTGTGTGTGTCTGATCTCTCTGTATTGTGTTTGGTTGTGTGTGTGTGTGTGTGTCGGATCTCTCTGTATTTTGTTTGGTTGTGTGTGTGTGTCTGATCTCTCTGTATTGTGTTTGGTTGTGTGTGTGTGTGTGTGTGTGTGTGTGTGTGTGTGTGTGTGTGTGTGTCTGATCTCTCTGTATTTTGTTTGGTTGTGTGTGTGTGTCTGATCTCTCTGTATTGTCTTTGGTTGTGTGTGTGTGTGTGTGTGTGTGTGTGTGTGTCGGATCTCTCTGTATTGTGTTTGGTTGTGTGTGTGTCTGATCTCTCTAAATTGTGTTTGGTTTTGTGTGTGTGTCTGATCTCTCTGTATTGTGTTTGGTTGTGTGTGTGTCTGATCTCTCTGTAGTGTGTTTGGTTTTGTGTGTGTGTGTCTGATCTCTCTGTATTGTGTTTGGTTGTGTGTGTCGGATCTCTCTGTATTGTGTTTGGTTGTGTGTGTGTGTGTGTCTGATCTCTCTGTATTGTGTTTGGTTGTGTGTGTAGGTGTCTGATCTCTCTGTATTGTGTTTGGTTGTGTGTGTGTGTCTGATCTCTCTGTATTGTGTTTGGTTGTGTGTGTGTGTGTGTCTGATCTCTCTGTATTGTGTTTGGTTGTGTGTGTGTGTCTGATCTCTCTGTATTGTGTTTGGTTGTGTGTGTGTGTGTGTGTGTCTGATCTCTCTGTATTGTGTTTGGTTGTGTGTGTGTCTGATCTCTGTGTATTGTGTTTAGTTGTGTGTGTCTGATCTCTCTGTATTGTGTTTGGTTGTGTGTGTGTGTCTGATCTCTCTGTATTGTGTTTGGTTGTGTGTGTGTGTGTGTCTGATCTCTCTGTATTGTGTTTGGTTGTGTGTGTCTGATCTCTCTGTATTGTGTTTGGTTGTGTGTGTGTGTCTGATCTCTCTGTATTGTGTTTGGTTGTGTGTGTGTCTGATCTCTCTGTATTGTGTTTGGTTGTGTGTGTGTCTGATCTCTCTGTAGTGTGTTTGGTTGTGTGTGTGTGTGTGTGTGTCTGATCTCTCTGTATTGTGTTTGGTTGTGTGTGTGTCTGATCTCTCTGTATTGTGTTTGGTTGTGTGTGTCTGATCTCTCTGTATTGTGTGTGTGTCTGATCTCTCTGTATTGTGTTTGGTTGTGTGTGTGTCTGATCAATCTGTATTGTGTTTGGTTATGTGTGTGTGTCTGATCTCTCTGTATTGTGTTTGGTTGTGTGTGGTACAGGAAGGCCCTGTCTGAGGTGACAGCGTGTCTGCGTGAGCGTCTTCATCGCTGGCAGCAGATTGAAAGACTTTGTGGGTTTCCTGTGGTGCAGAACTCGGGTCTGCCAAGCTTGAGTGCATCTCTCTACTCAGAGCACAGCTGGGTGGTGATGCCACGTATGTCACTTCCTCCCTACCCCATTGCAGGGGGAGTGGATGATGTGGATGAGGACACGCCCCCCATCGTCCCACAGTTTAACTGTGAGAACTTCTGCCAGTCTTTACTGCTTGAAGTCATTAAACACTAATCTTGTTTTTAGTTAAGATGTTTAAACATTCCTCTACCTCCTCTGTAGCTCCACTGGCTCGTCCTCCTCTGCTGCGTAACAGCAGTTTGTGTCGTTCTCGACGGAGTCTCATTTCTCACCAAGCTTCTATTGTCTCAGCTGATCCTGACCTGCTGTCTATGGCCTCAGTGCCGGGCATCTACAGACCAGAGCCAGAAGACGAACACATTTTTTTCACTGTCGACACAAAAAGGTATAGCTTTCTCCCTTCCTTTTGTTGTTATAGTGTCACACGTAAAACTACAAAATAATTGTAGGTGCCTATATATGTCATGCTATATGTGATGTTGTCCGTGTGTTTGTGTAACATCTCCTCAGAAATACTGGAATGACAAAGGCCAACTCTTTTGTTTTGGCTAAACATTGAAGATATTTATGATTAAAAGCTGAATATGAGACAGTAGATCCGAATTTCCTGACATTTACAATGAGGTGTGTTTAAACAATTTAGAACAATTTCACCTTTTCATTTGGTTTATGTGCCCTGTTAGACTGATAGCAGTTGAATAGCTTTAGAGATCTACTCTTGGTTTGAGGTCTGGGTTTCACCAGCGAAGACTGAATGTGTCGTTAAACTGATAAACTAACGTGAAAACCAGCAAGCTCTCAGTTTTTTTTAGCTGAGAAAAGAGAAAATCTGACAGCACTATTGAAAACACAACTAATAATAAATAAATTAATTAAATGAAATGAACAAATAAATAAATAAATAAGGGCCTTGCTCTTCCAGTACTTTTGAATAGGGACTGCAACAGGAACACATGAGGAGGCTATATGTAAAAGCTACTGACTTAAAATCTGGGTATGTGACTTAAAATTGTGTCTGGCCTACAGAGACTCTCAGGACACATGTTCAGATTCAGACTCTCTGAGTTCCTCCGTTGGAAGGAAGCAGATGTCCAGCTCCTGCACTCAAGGTTCAGAAACACCACAGCGGAAGATCTCCCGTGATGAACTCCTCTTGTTGGCTCAGGAAGCACAAGCCACTGCCTTGGAAGCCACCATCTCATCACTTCCAGCTTCATCTTACATTGATACCACCTCAATCCACAAGGACTCGCCTGACCTCACTCGTTCTTCTGCTATCCCAGAATCCCAGAGTTTGACCTTTCACCCTGCCACTAAGGTGGCAGCTTATAACGGCATGCTGGAGAAGTCATACAGCTTGGGCCAGTTGCCTGCTGGCGGGACGCCCCCAGAGGGACGTTACACCTCCCTAAGCTCTCTAGACATGGAGGGAAAGACAAGCAAAGAGGCCAAACAGCTCCTGTCTTCCTCCAGTCCCCCAGACTCCTGCGACAACCCTGAGAAAAAGCGCTCAAAAATCAAAAGCTTATTCAAGAAGAGCAAAAAGCAATGAAGGAAAGGAGAGTAAAATCAGATGAAGACAGAAAATAGCCTTAAACAATTAAATAAACAAATTGACTTTCAACCAGATCCCAAAATGTTTAGTTTCCTTTCTTTTTTTTTTTTTAATATATTTTATTTTTATTAAAACAGAATGTAGCTCCGGCTAGGTGCTATCCTGGGTTGGAAGCCTTTATAATCCAGTCGGACTGGTATGTTGTCACTCAAACATTACAAATGGTCAAAAGTCAGGGGACTTTTTTATTTTTATTTTTTATTTTGTTTTTAAACTAAAGAATTGTGCACTTCTTTCTGGTTTTAGGGTTGACTGTCAAGAGTTGGATCATCATAAAGCACCAAAAAAAATAAAAATAAAATTTAGCTAACAAACGATGTAATAAAAGATATTCAAGAATAACATACTTTATAAGAAATACATGATCTCTTCCATAACATACGGATAACTGTTCATTTAAAAAGATTGTCTGTGTAAGTAATAAACCAATAAAAGTCCTACTTTGCAAATTTAGTCCCATTTCAAAAGTGATAACGACGCGAAAATGAAAATGCTGTATACGATATACAGGGCGTTGTATAAGTATTTACCTTCCTTGATCTTTTCCATTTTCTAGTATAACTTGATACTGCCATGAATATTTGGAATATATGTCATAAATCTACACAAAATAGCCATAATATTGACATTACATTAGTATTTTTCACTGTTGCTGTGAAACATGTAAATCAGTTCTAGTGTAGTTGCTATCAGAAAGCACATCATTAGTTTAGTGGAGTCAAATACAAGCTGTGTTCAGTTCATGTGTTGTTTGTACTCAATATAAACACCCCTGTTTAAGAAGGACCCAGTGAGAGGAATAGTATCAGGATTTAGATAGACATATCCCAAACTTTGAACAACCCAAATAGTATCATGAAAAAACGTTATTAAAAATGGAAGGCTATTAGAGGGAGAAGCAACCAAGAGGCCAAAGGCAACTCTCAACATGATGCTCCCATCACCATGCTTCTCTGTGTGGATGGTGTTCTCAGTTTTGGGTTTCCTCTAAACACAGCACTGGAAATAAAAAAGATTTTAGTCCCCAACTTTTAGTCTTTTGGCAAACTCTTAGCCGCATTTTGGGGGGATTTCTAGAATATGGTTTTACTCGGCGTTTTGGTAGATTCTCTGATTAATGCCTTCCTTTACTATGTGCTGACATTTGGTAAATGATCTTTAGGCAAAATCTAATTTGTTCCCAATTCTTCCCGTTATTTAAATAATGGATATACAATTGTTTTGCAGGATTCTCAGCTATTTGAGATCTCTTTTAATTACCCTGACTGATAAGTTCCCAGAATGTTTCCCAGACATGTTTTATTAGCTTGTGTTTTTTTTTAATGCTGTTTGTTTAAGTTTCTGCCTTACTGAATCTGATGCCTTCCAGGAACAGGTGTAGTTAAATTGCTATCATATGATCATATAATTGCACACAGCTGAGCTAATTATGTGCCTTCTAAAGGTAACTGGTTTCACCACAACTAATATTCACTAGAACTAATTTCACAGCAACAGAGTGTCATCACAACACTTGTAAATACTTCCAGAGATTATATAAACATTCGCCTCCGCTTGAACAGTACAGGCTTTTTTTGTATAGATTTTCTGCATATAATCCCAATAAAGCTCATTTGAGTTCTAGGTTGTAACGAGGAGGGTGAATACTTATGCAAGGTAATTTATGCTCCACTGTCATTAATCTTGGTGCCTTTTGCCTATCCACCTCAACAATGTCAACTTCTTTCTTAATTGGTGGATAAATAATGATGAACATAAAGAATTTTTTTTTTTGTTATTTTTTTTGCTTTTGGATCATAAAAGTGATCACTTTGGCTTTAGAGTTCTGGAGGTGAAAACAAAAAGAGCCTATAATTGTGAAGATGTAGGGTTGAATGTGGGCTTTCAGCTCTATGTCATTTCCTGTTTACTGATGTCTCACAGCCCCTGTACTTGACTAGTTACCTTTAAGGTAAGAAAAAAGGTAAGACAGAGGTAGCATTTATTGTCAAGCAGACAGACAGTCATAATGCCTGAATAATACAGTCGCGAGCACGATGAGCACGGCTCTGAAGTAATATTTAAGCAAATAAAACTGAAGGTCTTTTTGATTTACACCAAATGACCTTTATAACAGCATGCATAAGCTGTATAACTATGTTATAAGGGCATAATGACTGCTGTAGATCAAGTGCTACCAAAATCCTGCTAAAGGTTGTTGCACTACTGCTTTCCTGAAATGGAAAGGGCTGCTTTTTTTCTTTTTCTTTTTTTCAGAGTAACAGTACATTTAGATACATAGAAGAGAAGCGCGCAAAAAAAAAAAGTAATAAATTGAGGGAGGCCAAAATGATTTGATGCATTTCATGCTTCTTAGTTTATCTACTCTTCAGTGCATACTTTTTTCCCATGACAATGATGCTCAGATAGATTTTTTCTGAACTGTCGAACGTGCATTTGTAATGTGTGGAAGGACTCTGTATTTTATATATGCATATGCAAATTTTAACAACCCATTAATAACACCTATTCCTTGAATGCTCTGTTTCAAGGGCCTAACCATCACTGTGATCACAATCCTCATCCTCACGCACTGTAACTCATAGCCTAGCACTTATGTTATTTTGACAAACATTGTCACAGGCTATTATTTTACTGTTATTTATAAAGTGTCTCATGTGTGAGAGTCTGAGTCATCCTGAAGCCATCACTTAACCATGGACAATGTACAACAATGTTGGAAAACTAAACACCTATTTATCATGAATGTGCATCTGGCTAAGGGCATCACAATGGGGAATGTCTATGGTGTGTATGCCTTTACATTAGTTAAACTGTTTTAAATGTAAGAGGAAACGGGGCTCAGTAGGTATGATCATAGTGAACTATTTCTGATTTCAGATGAATAAAAAAATTTATAAGCCACTTTGTATAACAAGCTATGAATGTTTAAGATGACAGAAAGGACTGGGTTTGTACTTTTCTTACCTCAGTGATGTGAAAGCTGAGAAAATCCAGACACGTCTGCGCAATTCCCTTAATTTTTTGAATGGCAATGTTTTCATTCAGCTACTATATTATGCTTCAGCCCCAAAAATGTACACACACACACACACACACACACACACACACACACACACACACACACACACACACACACACCCCAATACCATAATTGAAAAGTCTGAAACCGTTTATACACATTTGTTCAGGAATAGAGAGAACTCCAAAATAAGTCCACTTCACGTCTCTGTTAGGTCAAAGCTTTGGAGCAGTGTTTCTCCATCTTGTTCCTGTAGTACTCTGCCACTTCACATATGAATGTTTTCTGAGCTCTAATGAACCCATTTAGATTTCAAGAGCACTTTTATATAGGGCTTTTATATTTTGGATTCTAAGATGAACCAGGTGTATTGAGAGTAGGGGAAAACACTAAATTGTGCACTGCAGAGATACTAGAGGTCCAGGATTGGTTGCCTTCAGCACTTACATTCTATCAGGTTTGTTATATTAATGGTGGAACTAAAGATTTGAATGAGGATCATTGATATTGATATCATCAGTACAGCATCTTTTTTTTATCAGTGTTTCGTCTACTTAGTGCATAATGCAATTTCCTATCTTCTGTTTATTATAATACTCCCATGGTACAGGAGTTTTAGGAAGTTCAGTGGTTGCCAAATGTCTACAATCTGCTTGGTACATTCATGGCGTTTGGCAGACGCCCTTATCTGGAGCGACTTAAATTTTTATTTCATTTTATACAACTGATCAATTTAGGGTTAAGGACCTTGCTCAGGGGCCCCAGCAATGGCAACTTGGTGGACCTGGGATTTGAGCTTGTGACCACCTGATTGAGATAGTCCAACACCATGACCACTAGGCTACCACAAGACAGGACATGAATGAACCGATTTAATATTTAAAAATGCTCTTAGAGGCAATTGTAACACAATCACAATCAGGGATTCGAATAAAAATACAATCATATTGATTAAGAAAGGATTTGGACAATGAGCTGTTCATAAAGCATCAGAAAATTGCACCATAAACATGAATGTTGAACTCGTATTAAAATTGAGTAACATTAAGTTAAACGATATGTTCAAAAATGCATACGCTCATACTAATCATTAGATTGTGTCAAAATAGTGTGCTGCCATTTGTAGTAAAATGTTACTTGGCGTTTTAGAACCGCGGCAGCCATTACACACTCCATGACATGATTACGGCTTTGGTTGGCTTTTTAGCAATTAGGACACATGCTACTGACATTTATCACAGTCTTATTCTATTAATACAGTGGAAAATAAAGTAAGACTATCTTAATTCCCATACACAGAGAGTCAATAGAGTTGAGAGTTTTTTCGTACTGTAAGAGTGCACTTATGTCAATTCCACTTTTGGGATGGAGCACAGGACTAAATATGAGTGGAATTGTTGCTGGAATGGTACAGACCCTTCAGCAGTCTTAAGGCTAATTGGAGAATGGCTTTTACTGAAAAAACAGAACTAGCAATTGACTTTAATTTACTTCTTCCACAAGGAGCTTGAAGATTATTGATATTAAATAACAAAGCAGTGTTTACACAAGATGTAAGTGTTATTTAAGTGAAATTTCACATTTCATGCAAAGTCACAAGATTGCAGTTTTTTAGGGTTATGCATTAGGGTTGACCAGTGAATGCTAAATTAGAATTTTGATATTTCTGTATATTTCTGATATTAGACTGAACTCCCAATGTCAATGCTCATAGATGGAGTAATGATACTGTTATAAATGTTATTTTTCCGCCCCAAATTTGCTGTGTGAATATTTGAATACTGTAAAAAGACAACAAAAAAAATGTGGTTTACTCTCCTCAATAAAGAGCTAAGCTATTAGACTATTTACCATTTATTGTTTCCTTTTTTTTTGTGGGAAATCTATTAATTAGTTTGGGTTGAAATCTAAGATTTAGAGACAGGAAGTAATCAGACACTAATCACAATCTCTAATAATTAGGAAAATATACAGGAACTTATATATCAAAAATAAATATAGATGTATATAAATGTGTATGTGGGAAAGATCAAATCCAACATATGATTCATAAAGAAAGATGTTTCAAGATGTATGAGAAGAAACTAGATGCTATATTGGCGAGAGATAAAGCAAGAAAAAAGAGAAGCATCTTCAGCAGTAGATGGCAGTGATGTTCTGCTGAGGTGGAACACCAAACATGGCCTTAAATACAAACTGAACACTTGGCATGTGAAAATTTGTGAAAAATGTGAAGTTTGCAGTATCAGTCAAATCATTGGCATGTAATTTCTTGCCACATGACTTAATCAATAATTGATTTTATATGATTCAGATTAGAGATGTCCAAGATAAAGCCACAATCTGCGAACTGATCTGTGAATAACCAAATCTAAAAGGTGCCCAAAAAGTCTTCATGTATAGAGGACTATGGACAACAGAACCATATTGATTGTGCCTTCATCACTAGGTGTTTATGTACGTTTAATTCTCAGGTGGGACACATCTATCTTTTTGAAATTTGTCTACAATTTTGCCAACAGCTTCGTATGTGATGGGCTTGCAAATAATTCTTGTTGAAGTCCATCACGACCTTCACCATCCAGCCATGAGAATCATTTCAATACTTGCTTCTTTCCTCTAAGTAATTCTTAAAATAACCCTGAGAAAATTATTACAAACTAAGAATTGAAACATTTTGCTAAAAAGTGGTTATTTCCCCCTATATACAGTATGGGAACTTTTGGTAGACTGTGTGGTAGACTTCCACAGGAATGACATTCAGAAGCGCTGATGATGAGCACATAGACGAAGAAAAACTGAGAGTCAAATGTAGAAAATAGAAAAGGTAAGAGAGAGTGAGATTCTGCTGACGTACGCTAAGGTTAATAGCTGGTGACTAGCTCCTGACAGACTGCACGGCTGACGAGAATAATGAGAGCATTTTCCTTCTTACCTCCACATTTCATACTCACACATTTTGATGCACTCTCAGGAAGATGCGTGCTTAAGCTCAGCTACTGCATGAACCCTTTAGAGAGCTTTCAGAAGCAGAAAATGTGAGAGGATGGAAAGTGAATGTTTCTATTTTATTCGTGTCACACGGTTTTAGTTTCTTTCCAGTGGCTCAGCATTTGAGAGTGAGAACTCATGCACTGAATGAATGCACACATAACAAATGCTCACAGATGTGTAATGATAATGTGTTTGAGAAGGTTGGTGTGCATTAGACACAAAATGCTGCTTCACCACTTGTTTAAAGTTTCATACATTGAATATGGAGAAGTCTAGCACTAGATAGAAGACATGATTTAAAACATAGATGATCAGGGACTCAGAGATGTATGAAAAATAGTTAATTCTAAAGGAAACTTGCAGCCAGTGAAGGTGATGATAAAACTGGTCTAATATGTACAGTGGCCGAGAAGTGCAAAACACATTAACAAATCTGAAAACAAATTAACAAATGCAAAAACACATTAACAAATCCGAAAACAAATGAACAAATCCGAAAACAAATGAACAAATCCGAAAACAAATGAACAAATCCAAAAACAAATGAACAAATCCGAAAACAAATGAACAAATCCGAAAACACTAACAAATCCGAAAACAAATGAACAAATCCGAAAATTGCATTGTTGTTGTGTTTTCGGTTTTGTTAATGTGTTTCGTGCAATGATTCAGACAACCCGGAAACGGTAGGTATAGTTTGTGAATTGAAACTTACCGATCATTGTACAAGAGACCTGTCATTCAAGATATACAGGTGAATGACAGGTATCTTGGTCGATGATCGGTAAGTTTCCATTCGCAAACTATACCTACCGTTTCCGGGTTGTCTGACTTGTCGTTGTGTTTGTTGTTGTGTTTTTGGATTTGTTGTTTTGTTTTCGGATTTGTTGTTGTGTTTTCGGATTGGTTGTTTTGTTTTTGGATTTGTTAATGTGTTTTCGGATTTGTTGATGTGTTTTTGGATTTGTTGTTTTGTTTTCGGATTTGTTGTTGTGTTTTCGGATTGGCTGTTTTGTTTTTGGATTTGTTAATGTGTTTTCGGATTTGTTAATGTGTTTTCGGATTTGTTGTTTTGTTTTTGGATTTGTTAATGTGTTTTGCACTTCTTGGCCACTGTAAATATGACCTCACTTTCCCTTCTGCATTTTGCACCAGTTGTAGTGAGTTTGTTATAGTCCTGTTAGCAATGCATTACAACAGTCAAGAAAGAACACAAAAACACGGCTCAATTTCTTGGCATCTTGTAACCGGAGATAAGGTCTGACCAAAGCTGTACACCTTTACTAACATTATTAATTTGCAGTTTAAAAGATAAATAAAAGTCCTGAATTAAACCAAGATTTTACTTTTTTTTGTCCGTCACACCCGATTTCCAGGTCTGTTTTATAGGACACTTTATTAGGACCACCTACTGTACACATTCATGCAATTAGGTAAATCAGCCAATTGTATTGCAGCAGTATAATTTTCAGGAAGTGTTTAAATCATTCATCAAAATACAGATAAAATTTGATCTCAGTGATTTTGTCTGTGACATTATTGGTGGTGTCAGATGGCTGGTGTGAATATTTCTCCTTGGATTTAGATCTCCTTTGACTTTCACACACAACTTTCTCTCAGAATGATGCAATAAAGACAAAATGTTCAGTGAGCAGCAGTTCTGCAAATGGAAACCCCTTGCTGATGAGTGAGATAAAAGGAGAATGGACAGAATGGTTTGAATTGACAGAAAGGCTACAACTTAGATTTCAACCATTTCTTTAATCGTGGTGAGCAAAAAAACATCTCAAAATGCACAACATGTTGAATCCTGAGGCAGAAGACCAAGTCGGGTTCCACTTCTGTCAGACAAGAACAGTAACCAGAGACTGCAGTGGTTATTGGCTCATCAAAAGTGGACTGTAGTAGACTGGACAAAGTAGCCTAGTCTGCTGAAACTGGATATCTGCTAAGGCACATGAATCCAACCTGCCTTGTGTCAACAGTGCAGGCTGGTGGAGGTGGTGTAATGGTGTGGGGAATGTTTTCTTGGCACACTGTCGGTCCGTTGATGATCTGAAGGAAAACTGGAAATTTAGATGATGATAGTGATGATGATGATTATAACTGTGAGAAGACAGAAATAGATTACAGATTGGTCGATTTGCTGAGTGAGGAATAAAGGTTGTTTTTCAGAAAAAGTCTCATAACTGTTATTTTCAGTGTGTCTGGCAAGCTGGCTATTTCTAGTCTAGATGTCTCATACACAAAGACTGTCAAAGATTTCTTTCTTAAAAAAGCTGAATAGGATGTATACAGGTGGATGAATGTAGCTTCATAAACTGTGCTATATCCACTTAACTATTGTATACAGTACATTATTTACATTTATGCTATTTACTGTTCAGTGCCACCCAAATGATGATGGGTTCCTCTCAAGGTTTCTTCCTCATATCATCTCAGGAAGATAAAATAATAATTTAATCTTAAACTTAATTTTTATTCTGTTTCTACACTTCTGTAAAACTGCTTTGAGACAATCTGAAGTATTAAAACCCCAAATCAAATAAATTGAATTGGTTTAGTTTAGAGTAAAACTAGAATCTAGGTATTTCTATAATTGTAAATTATCCCTGAATATTTGACATGTGAGGATTGAACAATCAGTCATTGATAAGAGAACTCTTTGATTTGTGTGTGTTGTTATTTACAAATTTTGAAAAAGTGGTATGTATCTGCTCTTAACATATTATTATAAATGTTAGAGTTTCTAAAACGCTTCATAGTGAATAGTTTGATGTGCAGTAGTCAAAGGGTTCCACTTTTTTATTTGATTTTTTTTCTGGTGCAACGCTATCTAAAACAGATCATAATCTAAAATTAAAATCACTGATCATATCATGCACTGTTGAGTTTACATGCAAGACAGGGTTAGAATGTAGAGCATTAGTGAAAGTGCTAATTAATTTTTACTCCACCTTTCATGTGAACAGAAAATCATACCATCTGAAAAAAGTGATCTAAACGGGCAACATCCAAAATGTCAACTCTAGTGATGGCTAAACCCTTTGAGATGACTAAACCTCGGGTGTGACTATGATTTTTGTGTCAGACATGGTATGTGCTGAATGAAATCATATGTGCTCAAAAGTTGCATGGATTCAATTCTCAGAGGCTTTACATGTCAACATAAAAATTAAATCGTCTGTCAATCTACGATTGATAATGTATATGGATTATATTAAGGATAGGTTGGTTGGTGAGTATTTGGATTAATGAACCACCATTATGAGCACTGTTTCTTGATTTAAATAAAACTTTAAAACCTTTTTACATGAAATGGCTTTGCAATTAAAAGTATGAGACGTGAATAAGGCAGACTATGGCCCTCCTTACCCTCCTGTTCAGAGTGGATAAAATCAACCATGAAAGCTGCTTCTTCTGAAATATTTCCAGATTTCAATCAGAATCTTCAAATTTAGTTTTTAATCACAAATAAGATCTTATACAGTGCTCAGTATGTTAGTAAGTGCTCTAATATTTATTAGGGTCAAGCTAAGATTTCATTTGGTTAACTGCAACCAATTTAAACTGAGGTCGTCTTAAGTTTCGGGTGTTTATATATTTTCTTCTGTAAGGCAATGTAATGAAATGAGCTCTTGCGGTTGGTGACTAGTTTGAACAGTTTAGGTCAGTTGTGTTGCTATATATTTTATTTGAATTTTTTTCCTTTTCACATCACATTTCTCAGCTATTCTTCTTATACTTTGTCAGTGAAATCATAACGACATGGTAACGCATGTAAACTGTCTCTGCTAGATCTTCCACAGAAAGATTTTTTACTTTTTTTTTTTTTTTAGCAAAGTGGAGCTTTCTAAAAAAGTAACCGAAAAGTTTGCACTACTTCAGAAGTTCATTCTTTTATCTATTCCATTTTATAACTCTGAGCCTGTAAATGTTTTAAACTTTTCAAACTTCAAACTACTGCCTTTACAGAGATGAGGGCTGACTTTCATGTCTTGGATATTTTTTTGGAATGTTCCTTTCAGTCAAGGCACAAATATTACCTTCATGGTAAATGTGGTTATAACTATATTTATTACTTATCTGTCTGTGATGTAGTTTTAGTACCATGATTTTACTGTTATTACAGTTATGTGGTGAGGTGTGTGGAGGTGTGGTAAGGTGTGATGGAGTGTGTGGATGTGATGAGGGGTAAAGGGATGTGGAGAGATGTTGAGGTGTGTTGAGGTGTGTAGAGGGTTACTGAGGTGTGTGGAGATGTTTTGAGGTGTGTAGTTGTGTGGTGAGGTTTGTTGAGTATGTAGAGGTTAACATTTACATTTTTACTTCATTAATTGATTTGACAGACACCCTTATGGCAGAAGTGCTTTTTTAGTCTTTATCAGTGAATACATCAATACTGGTTCACTAGGGCTAAGAATACCATCGGTCTACAGAGTAGAATAGATCTCAGAGGCAGATCTGCCAGAGGCAAGTTGTAGTAGTCCAGTCTAGAAATGACAAGGGGTTTAACAAGCACCTGAGTGACCTGTGTGGATAGAAATTCTTCTAATCTTATACAGGAGAAATCAACACGAGCATGTCAAAATAACAGTGTGAGAATGATTGTCCATGATGAACATAAGGTTTTTTGCAGTAACAAAGGCTAGTATTAGCAAGTTTGCAAGATCATGACATGGGGTGAATTACCTGGGACAAACAGCAGCTCGGTCTCGATGGAATTAAGATTCAGCTGATGAGCTGTCACCCATAATGATATCTGACAGACATGCTGAGATCTGACAGTAGTTTTTACATTTACATTTACATTTACAGCATTTGGCAGATGCCCTTATCCAGAGCGACGTACATAAGTGCTTAAATCTCTAACATTGAATACATTAATGCTGGTTCACTAGGTTACATACTAGGAGTTTAAAACATTTGTTCAAAGTTACAATGAAAAAGTGTCAAAGGTTGCATTTAAAAAAAAATACAATAGATAAGGAAAGAAGTGCTAGTTGAAGTGTTTCCTGAATAAGTAGGTCTTCAACCGCCGCTTGAAAATAGCCAGTGACTCAGCTGTCCGGACCTCTAGGGGAAGTTCATTCCACCACCTTGGTGCCAGAACAGAGAAGAGTCTTGTAGTATACTTGCCTCTTACCCTGAGAGATGCTGGAACCAGTCGAGCAGTGCTGGTAGATCGGAGGTTGCGGGGTGCAGTGCGAGGAGTGATGAGGGCTTTGAGGTAAGGAGCTAACCCGAGGGAGCTGGTCCATTTTTGGCTTTGTAGGCCAGCATCAGTGTTTTGAATCGGATGCGTGCAGCTACCGGAAGCCAGTGGAGGGATTGCAGCAGCGGGGGTGGTATGCGAGATTTGGCAGGTTGAAAACAAGCCGGGCAGCTGCATTTTGGATCATTTGCAGAGGACGGATTGCGTTCATAGGTAAACTTGCCAGCAGTGCATTGCAGTAATCCAGTCTAGAAATGACAAGAGACTGAACAAGTACCTGAGCAGTCTGTGTGGACAAAAATGGCCGAATACTTCTAATGTTGTAGAGAAGACACCGACATGACTGAGTCACATTAGCAACATGAGAGGAAAAGGACAGTTGATTGTCCATGGTTATCCCAAGGTTGCGAGCTGTGGCTGAAGGGGAGATCAGATCGTTGTGCAAGGATATAGCAAGATCATGACCTGGGGATGAATCACCTGGGATGAACAGCAGTTCAGTTTTGCTAGGATTGAGCTTTAACTGATGAGCAGTCATCCATGATGAAATTTCTTCCAGACATGCTGAGATCCAGTCAGAAGCTGTGGCATCTGAGGGTGGGAAAGAAAAGATAAGTTGTGTAACATCAGCTTACCAGTGGTAAGAGAACCCATGTGATGAACAGTTTTTAAGGGAGGAAAGGAGAGAATGAGTTGAGGATCTTAAATAGATCAATGGTATGAAAACCACTGTGAGGAAAAGACTTCACTAAAAGAATGAGTATAGAGGGATAAAAGGAATTGGCTGAATACTGAACCTTGTGGGACACCAGTGGAGATGCTGCATGGAGTAAATCTGGGTCCCATAGGAACAAACCAATGCCAAGTTGTACCAACAATTCCAAGACACTTGAGGGTTGACAGGAGAGTCTTGTGTTTGATTGTGTCAAATGCTGAAAGGTCAAGGAGGATGATGACCCTTTGGCTAATCTAGCAGCATTAGCTTTTAGCGGTGACAGCTAAAAGGGCAGTCTCTGTGGAATGTGTCTCTTTAAGATTTGTTTGATTGGGATCTTGGAGGTTGTTCTATGAGAGATAGAGAGACAGTTGACCGTAAACAGTGTGTTAAAAGATTTTATAAAGAAAAGAGTGAAGAGTGGGTAGAGGTGCTGTGTGTTGATGTATGTAGGAATTTTGCTGAGGTGTGTAGAGGTGTTCTGAGGTGTTGTGAGATAAACTGGTGTGGGATGTTATGTAGAGGTCAGTAGAGGTGTGTTGTGTCTGTAGGAATGTAGTGGTGTTTTACTGTGGTACTTAAGTTAACTTCAATATTTAAAGTTTCTATGTGACTGTGTTTATTTCTTACACAATGTTCCTATACTCTAGAATTAAAATATGAAAATACTCTTGCAAACAGACACTTAGACACTTAGTATAATGTAGCAACTTTATTATTTATTGGAATAAGAAAGTACTGTTTCCATTTTGCAAATACCACAATTTTGTCAAATATATAATGCAGTATTTTGTACAAAATCTCTCCAAAGATTTCTGAAGCTGCAATAATATTTCCATCAAAGGCAGTGCAACAAATTTGTGAGCAACCCACTCATAAAACACATCCAACACAAGGTAAGGCACTAAGCATTAATAAACATTAATACAAGGAAACATAATAGAGGCTTGTTCTGCACTTGAACATCTTTGCTCCATCGTATCTGCACTACAAGATGGAGATGGAGAAAAGAACAAAAACACATCAGTTGAGATCAGTTGTTTTAGCTGCCTTTACTATTAATATGACACAATGACCACAGTACAAGTGCAACTATAAAAGACATACCATAACAAATCATGATTTTGTTTTTTGCCACAAACTTTTCATAATAGCAATAGTCAGATGGATGGATAAAGATATGACATAAGACATAATATGAGAAAGGGTTTGACGTCCTAGGAAAAAGCTGGAAGTCATAAAAATGAACAATATAGATACAGACAGCGTCTGTTATTTTTTTTTATTCTTTCATTATTCCTCCTGTACCCCATGTATCACAGCCTCACTCCCACTTTTTCTCTTTCTGTCTCTCATGCTCTTGTATCTCCCTTTATATTGCCATGAACTTTTCCTTTTTCCTTCATCTCCCTTCTCCTATACGAGAGAAATTCAAGCGCTTCCATGTGTCAAAGAGCTAGGCCTGTCAAACATCAGGAGTTTCTATTGGACTTTTTGCGAGCTCAGCGGATGAGTGTGTATGAATAATACATGTGGTGATCCTTTAACTTCCCCATCCTTATTAAAAGAATCCATTTCCATCCCCCTTTCCCCTATCTCCAGGCTCTGACACCACTTTCTGCCCACTGTAAGGGTTTCTGGGGAATAAGGAGCCCTTACCATAAGCCCACAGAAGAGCACTGGGATTGAGGAAGAGAGTTGTATATCACATTTCTTTGATAAAATGAATGTTAATGTGGTCGGAAGGAAGTCCTTGTTTGGGACTACAGAAATGGTATTGGGTGGTTGCTGCAGGTTAGTTTAGAGATCTGTCACATGACCTGCACTACAGCCTGCCTCTCAGTTCACACCACCAAGGGGTGCTCAATTTCACAATATGTGTGTCTGCATAGTGTCTCTGCTTTTGTGTTGGTGCGGAAGTTGGTGTAACTGGTATACCTTGCAAGATCAGAGTCCTTATCGTGCTCTATGTTGGAGAGTGTGTATACGTTGTAATACTGTATGTGTGTGCTCCTGTGGGATGGTTGGTCGTGTTTGTGGGTGTGTGTATGTGTGTGTGTGTGTGTGGCTGTGGGGTTGGAGTGGATTAATCCGTACTGACTTTTCTTTGTAACATTCTGTTTCTCAGTAGATGGCACACTTGTTCCATAAAGAGCTCAGACAAAAAAAAAAAAAAAAACACACAAAAAACAGCAGGGGTTAAAAAGGAGACATTAAGATGGAAAGAATGAACAAATAAATAAGTTATTAAAAATTTCCTAACAACTTCTCCAGCTGCCAATATAAATTGCCCTGGTAATGCTTGAGAACTAATTTCAAATAATACTTTCATTTAAACGAGGCTTTGAATGAATTTTCAAAAATACAGAGAACACAGAGTAAATCACTCACTGTGTCTTAGCTGTTCTGATTCAGTCCAGATTTACAACATAACACAACACTAACAAAAAAAAAGCTTTCTCATGAGTATGCTAAAAAAAACATTGAGATAGGTTTCGAAACAAAGAAAACCTTTTGTAGTGTCTAAACTTTCAAAACACGATAAGGCATCTGTCAAGAAACCATCACAGATATAAGAGAATACATTTTTTGACTGTATGTGAAATAAGAGACAGTGGATCAATACTATTATTCAAGAGCATTTGAAGTGCATGCACACACACACACACACACACACACACACACACACACACACACACACACACACACACACACACACACACACACACACACACACACACACACACACACACACACACACACACACACACCTCCTTTAGTACTATCTAAGTAAGGTAATTCAGTTGACCTTAGTATTACCTTAGGTATACAAAGACATGTTTTGGCTCTTTTGGTTTATTAAAATAATATATGGAGATGTATTATAAAGAGGGCATTTGGTCGAAATGCTGAATAAAATAAGATTAAATTGAAATTATTCTGATGAGTTTAAAATAATACTAACGTGCTGAAAGACATACAATTAAAACAGATACTACATTACATAAAGTACTAAAGCACTGACACTGCGTTATATAAAGTACTAAAGCACTGACACTGTTACATAAAGAACTAAAGCTCTAACACTGCATTATATAAAGTAATAAAGCACTGACACTGTGTTATATAAAGTAATAAAGCACTGACACTGTGTTATATAAAGTACTAAAGCACTGACACTGTTACATAAAGTACTAATGCACTGACACTGTGTTATATAAAGTACTAAAGCACTGACACTGTGTTATATAAAGTACTAAAGCACTGACACTGTGTTATATAAAGTACTAAAACACTTACACTGTTACATAAAGAACTAAAGCTCTAACACTGCATTATATAAAGTAATAAAGCACTGACACTGTGTTATATAAAGTAATAAAGCACTGACACTGTGTTATATAAAGTACTAAAGCACTGACACTGTTACATAAAGTACTAAAGCACTGACACTGTGTTATATAAAGTACTAAAGCACTGACACTGTGTTATATAAAGTACTAAAGCACTGACACTGTGTTATATAAAGTACTAAAGCACTGACACTGTGTTATATAAAGTACTAAAGCACTGACACTGTGTTATATAAAGTACTAAAACACTGACACTGTAATATAAAGTACTAAAGCACTGACACTGCGTTATATAAAGTACTAAAGCACTGACACTGCGTTATATAAAGTACTAAAGCACTAACACTGTGTTATATAAAGTACTAAAGCACTGACACTGCGTTATATAAAGTACTAAAGCACTGACACTGGGTTATATAAAGTACTAAAGCACTGACACTGTGTTATATAAAGTACTAAAGCACTGACACTGTTACATAAAGTACTAAAGCACTGACACTGTGTTATATAAAGTACTAAAGCACTGACACTGTGTTATATAAAGTACTAAAGCACTGACACTGTGTTATATAAAGTACTAAAGCACTGACACTGTGTTATATAAAGTACTAAAGCACTGACACTGTTACATAAAGTACTAAAGCACTGACACTGTGTTATATAAAGTACTAAAGCACTGACACTGCGTTATATAAAGTACTAAAGCACTGACACTGTGTTATATAAAGTACTAAAGCACTGACACTGTGTTATATAAAGTACTAAAGCACTGACACTGTGTTATATAAAGTACTAAAGCACTGACACTGTGTTATATAAAGTACTAAAGCACTGACACTGTGTTATATAAAGTACTAAAACACTTACACTGTTACATAAAGAACTAAAGCTCTAACACTGCATTATATAAAGTAATAAAGCACTGACACTGTGTTATATAAAGTAATAAAGCACTGACACTGTGTTATATAAAGTACTAAAGCACTGACACTGTTACATAAAGTACTAAAGCACTGACACTGTGTTATATAAAGTACTAAAGCACTGACACTGTGTTATATAAAGTACTAAAGCACTGACACTGTGTTATATAAAGTACTAAAACACTTACACTGTTACATAAAGAACTAAAGCTCTAACACTGCATTATATAAAGTAATAAAGCACTGACACTGTGTTATATAAAGTAATAAAGCACTGACACTGTGTTATATAAAGTACTAAAGCACTGACACTGTTACATAAAGTACTAAAGCACTGACACTGTGTTATATAAAGTACTAAAGCACTGACACTGTGTTATATAAAGTACTAAAGCACTGACACTGTGTTATATAAAGTACTAAAACACTGACACTGTAATATAAAGTACTAAAGCACTGACACTGCGTTATATAAAGTACTAAAGCACTGACACTGCGTTATATAAAGTACTAAAGCACTAACACTGTGTTATATAAAGTACTAAAGCACTGACACTGCGTTATATAAAGTACTAAAGCACTGACACTGCGTTATATAAAGTACTAAAGCACTGACACTGTGTTATATAAAGTACTAAAGCACTGACACTGTTACATAAAGTACTAAAGCACTGACACTGTGTTATATAAAGTACTAAAGCACTGACACTGTGTTATATAAAGTACTAAAGCACTGACACTGTGTTATATAAAGTACTAAAGCACTGACACTGTGTTATATAAAGTACTAAAGCACTGACACTGTGTTATATAAAGTACTAAAGCACTGACACTGTTACATAAAGTACTAAAGCACTGACACTGTGTTATATAAAGTACTAAAGCACTGACACTGTTACATAAAGTACTAAAGCACTGACACTGCGTTATATAAAGTACTAAAGCACTGACACTGCGTTATATAAAGTACTAAAGCACTGACAATGCGTTACATGAAGTACTAAATCACTGACACTGTGACACTAATGCCCACTGTATGATAGTCCTCCTAACCCAACATCAGTGGCCAACCTCAAAAATGTTCTAATGCTAATGCCCCGTGAAACCCCACACCCATGCTGCAAAATCTAGTGGGGGGAGAGAGAGAGAGAGAGAGAGAGAGAGAGAGAGAGAGAGAGAGAGAGAGAGAGAGAGAGAGAGAGAGAGAGAGAGAGAGAGAGAATCAGTGTAATAAACCTGTGAAATTCACTCTCTCACAACACCAAAGAGCTTTGCATGGTGTATTTTCTTTGCTTTCTTTTCCTGTGCTCAGCTCTTTTGCAGGCTACTATGGAAATGAGTAGTGTATGATAGCAGCCAGTTAGATTAGATTTAAAGAAGCTTTAATACAAATATATATAACAAATATGAATAAATTCAAAGCTTAAACTGCCTGAAAGGGTGAGAAGAAAAGGAAATAGAGGCAGCAACAAAAGAAGGAAAATGAGAGGTGTTATATTTTCAGAAGCATTTCATTTCATGTCATGGTTTTGATTTGCACCTTTTCTCTTTCTGACAACAAAGAAGTAAGAAAGAAAATAAGTCGCTGTATCACTGCAATATATGTTGTAACAAATATTTTGCATGTGTGGACTGTTGGAGAGCAGCTGATGCAGGTTATTTATAGTTAGCACTGTATGCAAGTCTTTCCATGGATTTTAAAAGCTTATTTGCTTTATTGTACAAGTGCAGTTACTTAAATGACAGAGAATCATTTAGTTATCCATTACAATACAGACAAATCAGTTTTATATATTCAGCCAAATACTCTACAATGTGCGTGGCAATTTACAAATAAAACACACCAAACAACCAGCATGGAGTATACACACAGCCTTCACATTGGATCATGGATATAACCATGTATGTAATGTGTTTTATAAATATGTCTTGCTATTATCCCTACATGTCTGAGGGCAATACTGAGTGAGGATTTACTGAGTACACACACATCTAGTTGACATCGGCACAACATGCACAGATTATGCCTCAACCACATTGCATGCTTCTTTTTAACTAATTTAGAAGATACTGTCCTGCCTTCTTTTCTTCAGAATTATTAATGGATGCTTTTAATATTCTCGATGTTTTTGGGGGTACATAGGACATAGTAGGAGACAGTGTTTTAATCTAGGATACTGATTGCATTGCACATTGTGGCAGTCTAAGATCATTTTTAACATTTTGCTATAGATAGCTTTGTAGTATTACACCAATTTCTGCTCCTCAAATGTTTGATATCGTTGTATTTTTACCAGAACCATAATTCTTAAAATATCTATTTTTAATTTACTGCAATTTATTGTGTTCTTATCTAAACCTTTACCGAATATATGAGAATAAATACTCTGAAAGAATTGTTTTTATTAATGTTTTTTGTTTCAACAATGTGTACAAAACTAAATGCTTAAATAAATCAAAACAAGGATCTTTAGTGAATTATTGTGGATTCAATTATTTACTGAGCTGTTTTTAGGTAGTTTATCCTTCTTATCTGAGCATGTTTTTTTTTGTTTTTTTTTACGAAGTGACATTAATTATAAAAATATTATTAAAAATTAATAAAGTGAGTTAAGAAAAATATTTTTTTCCTAGTTAAACTCACAATTAAATAGCAATATATTGCAAATACAATCGGCTTGGGTTAGATTCTTTATCTCAGTGTTATGTTTAATAATACCAACATGTTAGTATTTTCATTTTTAAATTATCTCTTGCTTTTATGTTACATCATATTACACATATAACAGCAAAGAATAAGTCCCAAAACACACACAGACACACACACACACACAGACACACACACACACACACACACACACACAGACACACACACACACACACACACACACACACACACACACACACACACACACACACACACACACACACACACACACACACACACACACACACACACACACACACACACCTTCTTCAGTCCGAATTTAATAGCCAGAATTATTTCAGACTTAAAGGCAAGTTTGATAAAAGGCAACAATCTACGCTGTGCCACAGTTAGGACTCTTCTATTCAAGAAAAATTTGGGAAGCACAAAGGCTTGCACTATATGCAGATCATTTAGCACAACCTGAAAGTCAAATTAAGTATAAGCATACAGTAACTCATGTCTGAATATGAACAACTTCCTCTGTGTACATACTGAAGTAACTTTTGGAATCCAGTTGTCAATTCTGAATATGACCCAGTATGAAGCAGATCAACAAAATAAAATACAAGCCACTAAAATGACCTTATGAATAACTGGCCCTCAAAAGTTTTTAAATTATAGATAGCACTATTTAAAACCCATCAGGCATCTCCTAAAACTCACACTTGCACATCATTCAAGTAATATTATTTCATAAAGAAAATAACTAGTATTTTGTCCCGAAATAGTAACATACAACCAACTGGAACTGATCAGATTTCACATTAAAAATATATTTTGTGTGTCTACTGGGTGTGTACTTCAAAATATGACAAAGTAAAATAGCTAACTTTCCACAGGACACAGGACTGTATGTAGATTTTGGTTCATAGGCCATATGAGTCAGCAAATAAAGTCAGGAACTTCTAAAGTCAATACATACACAAGGAAGGAAAATGACTGATTAGCACATTCACAGAAAATCACCTAATTAGGTCATCTATAATCATGATCTTATTATATGCCCATTAGCTTGATATCAGGTTTAATCATAAGTATTTCAGCTTACTTCATTTTACTTCACTAAAGAGGAGGCAAGATCTAAGTGTTTCACATGGGGATTGGACCAGACCTGAAGCCATGCTGTTCATACCCAGTGATATGCAAATTCTATACACAATGCGCATTCAAATAATAATGAATTAAAGATCAGTGTGTCTGTGCAAAGCACAACAACCAACTTACTTCCTGAAAGTGTAAAAAATTCCCAATTGACAAAGATAAAGTTCTGTTCTTTATCATGCGTTTTCATAAGATAATAAATAAGGAAGGAATATTGAATATAATCTAAAAGTGTATTAAATGTTACACAAAGCAATTTAACATTGTCTGCTAATTTATATCAAATAAATCAATATTTAATGGATTGTTTCAGTGTCTAACAAACAGAACTGATTTACTGGGGATTGGGGATTTTTCCAGTTTTGAGACATCATTTAAGCTACGTTTAGGACATGGAGGTAATTGGTGCGAGAGTAGAGGATACCGATGATAGAGTTAGGTGTAGACAGGTGATTTGCTGTGGTGACCCCAAACGTAAAATGCCAAAAGTGGAAGATTTAAGCTGCGTTTCTTTATGAATTTGAAGTGTAGACACTCTGCTATTTTACGTTCTGTAATGATACTACGATGAACCACCGTATCAAACAACTGATTACTCATAACATGCAAACAATTTGTGGCTTTAGATTTGAATGACATGAAGAGCAACATACACATTTCTTCTCCATATGCTCTTCTTATTAAAGGCATTTTAAATAGTGAGTTTTGAGTTTGAGACAAACTGTGAAAGAAGAGAAAGTTGGGTGGCAAATTGCAGGTGTGCCAGTCAAAGAAAAAGAAAAAAGTGTCAAGAGAGACAGTGTCCAAAATTATGACAGCATATTTCAAACATGGAAAAGCTGCCTTGGGTGGGAAGAAGGGCTGAAATCTGAATCTCACTGACAAGCCTATATGTGAATACTGAAACAACTGCCTAAAAAACAGCACAGGGCTGAAGTAAAACCATCCCCCCACTCAGTTTCAACCAAAAACTGCACATCATTAGTTTCCCAAAGGTAAGATTTATGATAGAGCTGCCATTTGGAAACCACTGCAAGCAGCGCTATGTGGAACCTGCTGTAATCAGCGCAAAACTTCAATCTCAGAGCAGCAGAAGGAGGCAGTGTGGTATGATGAGACATACTCTTTTATTTTTTAGCAGATGCAAATAGATTTTCTTACAGAAAGACTTCCACCCACATCACCTGTTTCCAACTGTTCAATTGAATGGAGGGTCTGTTATCTAACTAATATCAGCAAGAAGACCAAAGACATAGCAGCTCGTTATAGCTGATATATGTATACATTGTTTGGTGTTTCCTTTATTGTATCTGTGCTTCGGATTTTATGTGAATCTCTTTTTAATTTTATTTCATCTTCAGCGCTCAGTGTAGCAGTAACATTGATATTGTGGGTGCGAGTTGATGCACATAAAGATATTCATGGAATGAAAGTAATTTATTTCTAGGTCCCCTAGTTTAGGTCTCAGTCAAGCAGCAAAAGAATAGCCTATGTCAAAACTAAGTAGATGTAGATCACAGTAGTGATATTTCTACTCAGAGTGTCTGTAAACTGTAAAAACCTATCAGTAGATTAATAGAATTGATAGAATCTTTCAGAAATAGAAAAATAACAAAATCTGAAAGTTAGAGTTAGGAAACAATGGTGAGTACCTTAGGCGGTTAAACTATGTGATTTTTCTCTTTTAAGAGCTGTCCACTTTCTCCCTTGCCATAGACCAAATTCAGATATAGCTAAATTGTGACTTTAAATTTTCAAAAAATTGTCCGTAGTGTGTGATTGCATGGGTGAATGAGAGAGTGTGTGTGCCCTGCGACTGGTTGGCACTCCGTCCAGGGTGTATCCTGCCTTAATGCCCGATGATGCCTGAGATAGGCACAGGCTCCCAGTGACACGAGGTAGTTTAGATAAGCGGTAGAAAATGAATGAATGAATTAATGAATGAATGAATGAATGAATTTTCAAAAATACTGTGTGCCAGTATTTATACATGAAGGTTATACATACTTGGAGTTGGGTTATGCTGGTACCAATGTGGATTCTTTGGCACAAATTCAGGTTATTAACACATATATGCAGTTGTTATCCCAGAGGTTGTGTCTGAGAAGGGTTTTTTCAACAAAACACAAGCATCTGGCTTTAATGTGAAATGTGAAAAAGGTGAATCATAGTGGACTGATGTTTTAAAAAGGATGTTATACATGTAAATAGAGGCTAGGAGAAGTCTATTGGCAGTATATTGTCTAAATATCCTCATATCATCTCCTTGACACTTGTCGCCTCCAGCTAGCTCATTAGGGATACATGTTAGAGATATATAGCACCAAACTTTACATCTATTTATTTATTTATTTATTTATTTATTTATTTATTTATTTATTTATTTATTATTCTGTCTGTATACTTCTGTAAAGCTGCTTTCAGACAGTGTGAATTGTTAAATGCCAAACAAATTAAATGGAATTGAATATACTGTATATAGCAGCCCTCGTTGTAACTATCACATGCAAAACTTGTTGCCAGCATGACTTTCACTTTCATTAATCACTTCCAAAATAGCACTTGATCCAGCTAACTGTTATTTTGCATGAAAACAAAACAAAACAAAACGAAAAAACAGAACATACAGTATTATGCATGGACAGTTGAAGACATCATATAATAAGTAGTGATTAGGAAATTATAATAATAATATGAGTGCAGGATGAATGCAATTATATTAACCATAATTTAATTGATAATGTAATGCCAAAGTTCTGGTTCATTTTATACACTCTCTTGTAAAACCTAAAAAAAGTTGTCACAACAGCCATCCCTTTTTGAATGAATGAGTGCTTTCACTAATGTGCTATAAATGCCCAATGCTGCCAAAGTCTAAGTGAGCAGGAAAGTGATTGCAAATTATAAATGCGCCCTCAGGTTGCTGACTCATAACAGAGCGGAAACAGAGCGGATGTGTTTCCTTTATCATTGTGATCGTTGTCAGAACTGGTCTCAAATAGCATATGAACATATGCCTAAAACTGTTTAGAATATACCAGACGTTATCAACTGGTGAACTGTGGATTGTATCAAGCGCTCGAAAAATACTAGAGGAGAACCAATCATCGTGTGGGATAGAAACTCACTGTAATGAACCATCCCTGCTTCAAGCAGATCCTCTGATGTAGCTTATTAAATCACATGCACTTACATCAGTTATTTAACTCAAGGCAGCTCGTCTCAAAAGAAAAGAGTTTGCTCTGTCTTTCCTACATCATTTTATTCATTTACTGTCTTTGTTCTAATTAGTGAAGTGATGATATGCCTTAAAAATGAGTTCAGAACAGATGTCTTATCTGTCAGGTCTACAACCGTGATAATAGGAACCACTTCACATACAGTACATGTGTGTTATTTAAATGACACCTGATGCGTCCAGGAACATGTCAGCAATTGATTACAAGTGTTCATCATTGTGTTGATGTTAAACCTACAGAGAATCTTTGGGATGTTATATATAGGTATTTTCAGCCACCCACTTTGAATCAAGTGTATAATACAATAATTTTGTCATGCTATAAACTGTACAATTTTTCCAGCATTGTGTAACATCATTGCCGTGGAGAATATACACATTTCCAAAAATAAGGGAATTGTGACAGCTATTAGAGCTACAGTAGTGAATTATTATATGAAATCTATTAAACTGGTAACTCAGTCTGTCAACAGGAAACCAGTGCACACAGGGGCAACTGTTTGATTGAAGCAGTTTTTTATGTCTAACGTTTGGACATACTTGCTGTAAGCTGTCAATTCTGTTGACAGTTGCAGGCCTTGACTTTTGAAATAGACTTTAGAAACTGTCTGTAATGTAGCATCGCTGCTTCTAGCAGATCCTCTGAAGTAGCTTATTAAATTGCATGCATTTACATCATCTCAAAAGATAAGAGTTATTGAATTTTATAGAATTCATATATAGAATTATATATGAAATATCTATTAAACTGTCAACAGGAAGCCAGTGCACACATGAGCAACTGTTTAATTTAAATTACTTTCCTCTTTTCTTTTAGTTTAATGTTTGGATATACTTGCTGTAAGCTGTCACTTCCGTTGACAGTGACCGACCTTGACTTTTAAAATAACATGCCAGAGCATGGGGATCAAAACAGTGGAGCTCATGTGGATCAAGACAGAAGCCTGATGTTGGGGTGGGCAGAAAAGTATGAAAATGTATTCTTTCATTCTTACATTCGTTTTTCCTTTATGGAAGTTGGTGAATTAAATATATAGATAACAATGATTTTTTTTATACATTTAAATATTTTCTGTTTTTTTTTTTTTTTTGTATATACTGTGTACTATATAGCTAAAAGTTCACAAACAAAACAGCATCCCTACTATTTGTGGCTTTACTCTAAACTGTTTCCACAAAGTTGGAAGCACACAATTGTATAATTCTAATTTTATATATCTTTTGATGTTATAGAATTGAGATTCACTTCACTGGAACTAAGAAGCCCAAACCTGTTCATGACAATGCTCCTGTAAGGTCCATTAAATGATTTGTTAAGGTTGGTGTGGAACTTGAGTGTCCTGTACAGAGCCCTGACCTCAACCCCAGTGAACCCCTTGGGATAAACTGTAATGCTGACTGCCCCCAGACCTCCTCACTGATGCGCTTGTGGCTGAATGAGCACAGATCCTTCTCGGTGGATTGAAAGATATTATAACATTAAAGAGAGACTAAATCTTGGCTGGGGTGTTCAACAAACACATATTGGTATAATGGCCAGGAGAACCTTTGAGAAACTAATGATGTTTAGCATTTTAACAATGGACATTGTATCAAAGCAGCTTTACAGAACATAAGAAACATAATATAACAAAATTTAATATTACACAAAGATTAATATTATACAAAAATTCAAGATTAATATTAGATTTATATTTACATGTGTTTGTATTTATCCCCAATGGACACGCCTGAGGTGACTGAGGCGACTGTGGTGAGGATAAACTCCCTTAGATGGAACAGGAAGAAACTTTGAGAGGAACCAGACTCCAAATAGAACCGTCCTCATCTTTTATATTAAATCCTTTCAGTGAATGCCTTATCCATGTCAGGGGGGGTGAGAAGAAAAAAAACACAGACACTGGAAGACCATCCATATACTATATATTAGAAATATATAACATAAATATGCATATACTGTATACAAATATGAATATACAGTACCTGTATGATATTCGTTTGTTTATATGTGGTTTATATTTTTAGAACGTATTGTATAGTCGTGAGCTGCTTCTATTATGGAAGCTGTTTTCTGTGCAGTGTGAGCATAGCTAATAATCTTTTGGAAACCCAATTTACATTTAAACCTTTTTTTGATGCACACTACTCTGAGAGAAAATAGGCTTAACAAAAACAAGGGAGAGATTCATCCTTTTAAATCCAACATCCTCCATAGTGGCCGTTGCCTTCTGGTGATATCAGGAGCCATCACATAAAGTAATACCAAAGTTCTTTAAAAAAGAAACTAAATGAAATGAATTAATCTTGCTGTAATCATTTACAGTAATGATACCAAATTTTGTTAGAAATCTTACTTAAGAACTTTAGTACTAGCACTAGAAACTGTGCTGTTTCTTGTATCTTGAGCCCTTCTTTCACTTTTTACTTATTAGTCGCATAAAATGCTGATCATTTTTACTGTTGTATAATTGTCAATATGACTGTCATAAAACTACATCCTCAAGTCCTCCAATGGGTCAGTTCAGTTTTTGAAACATATCTATAATACATATAATACCAATATAAATCCTAACTATACCTATACATAACCTATTACATACTCGTGTTGCACATTGCATCTTGCACTAGCCCGCTACCAGCTGCTTGACTTTAAATGCCTCCTGTTGCACATGTACAATATCAAGGGAAGCATTGTATAGTCTACATATTTATATTTATTTATTGAGTGTATTGTTTGTACTGATGGCATAGTCCATCTGCTTCATTGTTGTTTTATGTTTTATGTCTGTATGTATGTTGCACCGTTCACCTGTGAGACACAACATCTCGTTCCACTGCATGTCTCAACATGTAGCGGAATGACAATAAAGCTAACTTGAACTTGATAAATATTGATATTATACTTTTTTATTGTTGGGAAGTACGACAGGCTGCTTAATGTGCTACACAGCTGATGGGAGTACTAACTAGAGAGAAATGCTTTATCTTGTACAATGACAAAATAAATACCCATGAAGTGACCACTGGCTATTGACAAGGTGTCTGTCTAACATCTGACACGTTTGGATTTCTGTCCAAAAGCAAACAAAAAAAATTCTGACATGTCAAAAAAAATAAAAAAACAAAAACAACACACCTCCCTAGTTAGAGCTGTTATTCCCTGGCCATCTTTCATCCTCACACACTACAAGATAGAGGACATGACAATGATGTGAGGGTTTTTATTATAACTCTGATAGCTTGTTTGAGACAGCACAGAGAGGCTCCAGTGGATTATTGCCTTCAGGCTACTTCGTAACATATTAATCCCAAGCCTGATTCCAAAGAAGCCATGTCCATTCCGGCCTAGAGGAAACTGTAAGCAATACAAATCAGATACTAGCAAATGCAGTGCTGTTATTACTACATCACCTAGCTAAAGCTCTACAAGTGTGTCACGAGGCAAATGTCTGGACTCTGACCTAATGCAAGCATAAAGGCATGTAAAGTGGTGGCAGCTCAGTGTGGAAAGAGAAATTGCAGGGATCTCCATTACGAATTCAAGGCTTTATGTGGGTTCAAAGGATAGGTGTGAGTGTGTGCTGGAGTTTTTTGGGCACATATCTGTTTGTATATGCATCTCAGCAAGTACCTCTGTGAAAAATGCAATTTTGTGTGTAATATTTTTACCATAATTTGCCCATCTGCAGAGCTCATCTGCAGTTCAAATTTACTGCTTCCCATCGTGTCCTTTTCACGTCGCACATTCATGTTTGGTACTTCTTACAATTCATTTCACACCACCCAGGCTGCATAAATTCGCTATGCTTTTTTTCCCCTCTTACCCTTTCTCCTCACCTTATTTTAAAATCTGGAGGTCAAAATAATGGAGGCACCAAAGAAAGCAGGAACAAAGGAGCTGAGTGTGAGAGAGGAAGTATCTTCGTGCATTTTTCTATTTTACGGCAAAATTAGATTGGGCTGACCTGGTCCTGACTGATAGCAAGTCTGTGGAAAAGAAAAAAATAAATAGATAAGTGTGTTTTTAAATTAAAACAATCAGTCAAAGAACGGAAAAGGATGCAGAAACGGACAAAGAGGAGAAAAATGAAAAACACTGCTGGCAGGGTTGTTATTTCCAATAAAAATGGTTTGTATGTGTGCTTAGCTTTCTCAGCCAAAATAACTTTTTTTTCTTTTCTGCTGAATATGGCTGAAAGGTTGACTGCATGATCTACTCCATAAATGCTCATGTACTAATACTGAACCATGACTACAAACAGTATTTACTGTTTAAAAAAAAAACCCACGATAGATGGTGTAATGAACCTGTCAAATACGTAGGTAGGCTTTCTCCAAACTGTCTAGTTTACTACATTATCATTTCTAGAAATATTCAAGTAACAATCAGCTAAAGAAACACAAAATGAATTAGTACGTGGATGGAAAAAACAACTCAAAACTCCACCCCCCCAAAAAAATGCAGATATTTTGTGCCTCCAGTTTTTTTGTGTGCCACCAAACATCCCGTGCGCTGAAGACATGCTTCATTAGAGACAGAGACAGAAAGAGCCTGTGGCAGTTTTCATACTCACTAGTCAGAGCACACACAGACAGACCATACTCATTTAATCTCTTTCCTCTCCATCTCTTTATTTCACACCCCAGCAATAGAATACTTCTAAAGCTTCAATATTTATCCTGTTTTTTTTTTTTTTTTTACTTCCCACCAGATATCTAACTGTGCATGCATCATATACTGTGTGTTCACAGTGTGCCTGGTATATTCACACTTGCTGTTCTCTGCTCTGTCAAAATATGATTTGTTGCCATATCATTGCAATTTTCAAAGCCATTTTCTCAGAGGCAGAGAAACACTAACTATCAGTCACGAGGGAGGCTGTGATATTGAGATTAATGAGTGTCTTAGCCAGTTGACCATTAGCTTGTAACAGAAAGAGGCTTTCACATGCAGACAGGAAACCAACGAGTGTCACAAATAACCATAATTTGGACAACTTGGACACAGTTAAAAGAAGAGATGCTTATTTGTGTGTGTGTGTGTGTGTGTGTGTGTGTGTGTGTGTGTGTGTGTGTGTGTGTGTATGTGTGTGTGTGTGTGTTACTTTAAGTGTTCCTCATTCTAAAAACTTTAGCACTTAGTGTGGAAGAGCTGAATTATAGCCGGAGTTTAACTATAATGCTGAAAGGGAAGATGGTGAGAGAAAAATCAAGTGAAGGACGTGTGGGGGAGAAGATGAGGGAAGAGTCGACGACAAAGACCTGGAGCTCACAGGGAACATGCTGACAGAGCGACAGTGCGAAATGCAGAAATGAAGAAATGACAGGCCGATGTTTTTTCCTGCTCAGTGGCCCGAGGCATATTTGATGTGTGCACGGCATAAATTCTCATTTGTTTTTCAATATCCTGTAAGTTGAACTTTGTGTGTGTAACTTCTTGGACTTGTGGCTGCCTCATTGGGTTTGTTTTAGTTTAGCTGCAGTTTTTGAGATATTTTAGACCTTTTTTAATTGACAACATGAGTGTATTATGAATTTTATGGATAAAACCAAGGTTGCTGTAGCCTGCAGAAATTGTGAAAAAAGCTTCCTTTCATCCTCTTTTCCTTTTAATTTGGCCATCTATAAAGAAATGGTTATCAAAGGTGAGGAACAGTACTCAGCATTTGATGAGGGTCGGATGTCTGTGTCTCGACACAAAGACTGGTATTAAAGCCGAGCTTTAACACTAGGGGTTAGGGATAATGCTGTAGTGTAGTCAGTAGGGAAGCTCATTGCTGAGACTGTTAAATGAAAGTTTTTTGTAGACGTGTTAAAAATGCATGAGCATGAGGAGTGTTTCTTGGTTTGAAGAAGGTGAACCAGCAATGCACTCATTCACTTGCTCCATCAGTTGCTGGCTGTTCCAGTCATTTGCGATGCTGAATGCATGGATGCATGTGGAGTGCACACAGAGATCGCTCTATCCCATGCTGTTTTATAGCTTTCTTCAGAGGTGTGAGGTAAAGGTGAAGCAACATCCAGTGACATAAAGATTCCAATTTAAAGGCTTTATTGAGTTGTTTACATTTGCATTATTTACAGCAGTCTAATCCGTACCTCTTCTGCTTTGGCTTTTAACAAGGAAAGTTACTAACAAATTTGTAGAAGCTAAAAAATATATTCAATACAATTTGACACAATATAATATGGTACAATATATTTAAAAGATTTTATGATTGTGACTAAGTGATTTATTCTTGTGTAGTACTTTAACCCTATATATTGGCATGAAAACAATGCAATAAACATGTAAAAATTCAGTGTTTGTGATGTTAGCAATATTCATATACTAGGTGTACAAAAACCAACAGAAATAAAAGATAAACTGAAAAAAGTGATCTTATAACAGGGAAACTGCATGAAAGAGCAAATCCTTCGAGAGTAGCTGAAATTTGTCTGTGGGAACTCTCTCTTCCTCTATCTTTTTTTTCTTGATCCCTTCTTTCCTCTGGGCTGCTAAAATAAATGGTGGCCTTTGCTTTGTAATAGTTTACACATGATCGAAGGTGATGTCAACAGTCAACAGCTAAGAGAGAGCTTGACCAGATTATTGTGCTGAGTCCGTCACCTCCTCCCTTCCTCTCTCCTGTTTTATAGCTGTGCTGAAAGAAAAAAAAAAAAAACACCCTATTTTTTGGCCACAAATTATCCCCCTGCTATGCACCCACGTAAGCCTGCCTGAATTTATGACACTCGCATAGCACCTGACACACTGAATTTAATGTCCAAAGAGACAGAGAGAGAGAGAGAAAGAGAGAGAGAGAGAGAGAGAGAGAGAGAGAGAGAGAGAGAGAGAGAGAGAGATGATGAGGCTCTCTAGTGGTGTCAACCCTTTCTGCAAAGAGAAACAGCCTAAAAGCTGACTTTTTCCACCCTTGATCATTCTAGCCATTTCTACAGATTTGAAAACTGCACTTTAGGTAAGATTAGACACAGTGTCACGAGTGCTGAGAGTCATGTGTGAGAGAGAGGAGTATACGTATACAGATTTATACATAAATTATATCTATTTACAATTCATGATGACTGAGTAAATCTACCAAATAAATCTTGTGACAAGTGGTCATTACCGTAAGGAAAAGTGTCTTTGTTCAAAATCAAACACACATTCAAGAGGTCAAAACAAGAGAGTAATAAAACATAAATGCATGGCTGACCCTCAAATGTTCTCCTGTAGTACACTGCATACTGTAGGATGTGGAAGCCAGGATTCATACAGTATGTAGTGCACTTACTGTAAACAGAGAGTATGTTTTTTTTTTTAGTTAGGTTAATTTATCTGCTGTAGTATTAGTCATGTACATACTGCACCCTGCAAACTTTTTATGGATACAGCTGGCTCATAAAATTTTGGAGTGTTGACACATAGATTTGAAGGACAAGATGAATGCTTTCTATTGATCTAACCTAGCAGTTGGCACAAATATTCAGGCTAGCATGGTTTGGTGTGCTACATCCCCAAACTGTTTAACCATGTTGTAGTTATGACCTAAGTCAGTCTAATAAAACAAGAACTATTAGGAATATATACAATTTGAACTGAGATTTAGATGATGTAGAAAAAGGAAATAAAAATGTGGCTTAAGAAAATAGCACGTAGCTTCTTTTTTGTCACAAATGGAACAGAATAAACAGTATAACAGTGTAACGATACCATTTAAAGATCCATCATAATGCAAAAATGTGGTGATGTGCATTGAGGAAATGTGCAATTAGTAGAAGTCAGCATTCTAATAATTATATACATAATGCAGATGGATCATTTGAACACCAGGGACACTGACTTGCACCTGTAAATCTTATGAAGTTAAAATACTGGAGATGGAGAGGTGCAGTAAAGCATTCGCTAAACCTAAACATGCCGTAATTGCTACCATTGCTAACACTGTGTTCATGAAATCGATGCCTCGGCTAGAAAAAAACAAGCTTGAAAAAGCTTGAACTGGTCCATAGCTCCATTCACTTTTTTTTCACTCTTATGTGTCGAAGAAGTTTAGTTTGTGTATAACCATGGCCTCTGGATTTACCATAGATGTCTAGAATGATTTTTTTATAGTGTTTATTTATTTGACCTTTTCTGATGTCTACATATGATGATTAGTTCTGGGAAGACTAAGCAGGGGACTAAAAGATAAACATTTTATAATATATATACCTATTGTATGTTAACTGTCTGCTGTCCAACCGCTTTTATTTCTGACTATTATTTGTTTCCCCGTTTCAGACTATCTGAATATTTATCTAGATTTTAACTGAATTTTAAATTAGGCTTATGCAGGTTATCTTGTTTTCTTTAAAAAAAAACAAAACAAAAAAAAAAACAGATATTCATTTTTGTGCCGCAATTTCTCTCTCCCAATATATTCAATATTCATGCCACCAATGATTCAGAATAAAGATCAAAACAAGAGTGCGTGGAAAAGCAAGGTAAGGAAGTGAGTTGAGAGAAACAGAGCAGAAGAAAAAAGAGACAGGAGGAAGATAAAATCCAATGGTACCTATAAAGTACACAGTGGAAGGTATGCTGAGTTTGTTTTTGATCAGTTCTTCATAGAAAGATAGCAATAAGAGAGAAGGGACAAAGACAGAAACAGAGAGCGAGAGACAGAAATGTGGGAGGCTGCAGTGGAACTATCAAAAAGTCACAATTCTGCACTTTCTCAACTGCCACAAAAGTAGGATAAGTTGACTAGTGATTGTTGGTAAAAGGGATGTATAGCAGATTTATACAGATATATGTAGGAGTCAGTGTCGGAGATAAGAGTGGCTGATAACAGAGCTAACATGTACCAACCGCCTCTCTTCCAAAGAAACCAGATTCCTCTGACCAGATCCCCTGGAGTTTTCACTTATTTAAAAAAGGAATCAACAAAAATGTCTATTTCACCCCATGTCGTAATACCTAGTGTTTAAACCCCTTTGGCTGAAATAATCTCAATGAGATGTTTCTTGTAGCCATCTACCAGTTTCTGACAAGAAAGTTTCCCCCACTCCTCAATGCAGAATTCTTTCAGCTGTGTGATGTTTGTGGGGTTATTGCATGCACAGTCCTTTTCAAATCACCACACAGGATCTCAATAGGATTTAGGTCTGGGTTTTTACTTGGCCATTCTAGAATTCTCCATTTCTTATTTTTCAGCCAGTCCTTTGTGGATTTACTGGGTATGTTTTCGGTCACTGTCACGTTTCAAGGTTCAGTTCTGCTTCAGCTTCAATTTTTTTGACAGATGGTCTCACATGTTCTTCAAGCAACTTCTAATCTGATGTAGAATTCATAGAGGATTCTATGATGATGAGCTGGTCAGGTCCTGCTGCAGCAAAGTATCCTCAAACCATTAGATTTCCACCTCCATGTTTCACAGCTGGTATGAGGTTCTTTTGCATAAATGTTGTATTTTGTTTGCAGCAAACATGCCCTCTGTTATGGTCTCCAAATAATTCAATTTTGGACTCATTCTTCTAAAGCACATTATTCCAGAGGTCTTGGCTTTTGTCTCTGTGATCTTTGGCAAACTTTACTCTTGCCCTCATGTTTTTCTTAGACAGCAAAGGTTTCCTCCTTGCACACCTCCCATGATAATTAAAGTTGTGCATAAAAGTCTCTTTCTGATTGTAGATTCATGCACTTTGACATCAACTAAAGAGCATGCTCTAGGTCCTGTGATGATATTTCAGGGTTTTTGGAGACTTCTTCAAGCATCTTGTGGTCTGCTCTTTGGGTGAATTTGCTTGGATGTCCTGACCTAGCTGTGTTGGCAGTTGTTTTAAATGTTCTTCACTTGTAAAATTATAGACAGTGGAATGGCTGATTACAAATTCTTCTTTTATCCCTTACCAGGCTCATAAGCATCAACAATCTTCTTTCTAAAGGCCTCAGAGAGCTCTTTGGATCTCATTATGGTGATTCCTCTCACTTCAACAATTAAGCGCAAACCAAACTAAATATCTGAGGTTTAAATAAAGCAAGCTCTGTAATGATCTGTAATAATGTTCTAATAATTTGCACCTGATGACATACAACTGTAGGCCACGTGTGTATCAAGCAGGGTACCATGAAATGTCCTCACTACTTAATATTCCATGATCAACTGTTCGTACTGTAGTATTATAATGAAGTGGAAGAACTTGTGAACAACAGCAACTCAGCCATGAATTGGTAGGCCATGTAAAATCACAGGCTCAGTGCACGCTTCTGTGTGCAGAAGTCGCCAACTTTCCACAGAGTCCATAGCTACAGACTTCAGATTAGCTCAAGAACAGTGCATACAAATGATAGTTTCCAATTTTCCAAATGTTTCCTATTTATAGAAATGTTTATACACGGATGAGACCGTAGTTAAAACTGCAGTGTACTTTTTTGTGTACAATTTACTCTACACATTCACATTCATCTATGTATGAAAATTGGCTTTTCTGTTCTTGAAATGTTTGTTTCTGTTAAAATTTTTTAAATGTTTGTTTCTGTTAAAATTATAAATTCACCACTGAAAACAATGCCCATACTGTGGTTAACTAAATGAATTATTCCTTATTCGAGTTTATCCCTTTATATTGATCTTAAAAGGCTCTCTTTGGAATGAAATACTGCTCAAGACAAAAGAACAATACTATCTGCCATGTTTCTTCTCCCAGACCCCACTCCCTGATGGGCTATCTGTTAATGTTAAGCGGTAAAAGCGACTACACTGGCAACTACAGCAGTGAGCAGCAAAAAAAACAACAACAAAAACAACAACAAAAAAAAAAAACTAAGAGATTTACTTGGTTTTAAAGAGAGGAGGAAAGGGATAAGAGCGAGGAAGAAGCTTTTAATAAGTTTATTCAGAAATAATGTCATTTATGGAAGAGGATTTGGAGAAAGTATCAGAGAATCAGATACATCTGATCAAACACGATTTAGCTAATTTTCACTCTGCAATCATGAAAAGAAAAATGAAAAACACGATTAGTATGACAGGACAAAAACAACAAAAATAAACCCCAAAAAACATTGTTTTGAGCCTGTCTCAAAACTGTCTCCTATATGTCTCTAATTGTTTTTTATATTTATTTTTTAGCGCTTTTAACAATTCCCATTATCTCAAAAGAGCTTTACAGAAGTATGAAAACAGAAGAGATAGAAAAAAAGAAATAAATACATTATAATAATAATAAGGATAAAAAATAAGGATAAAAATGAATAAACGAATACATACAATTAAAGTTTGTAATAAATGTAAAAATATTCATTTAAAATTTAAAACACTATATATATCTATCCCTATCCCTAATAAGCAAGCCGGGGGCGAAGTTGGCAAGGAAAAACTCCCTGAGATGATATGAGCAAGAAACATTGAGACAAACCAGGCTCAGAAGGGGACCCATTCTCATCTGGGTGAAACTGGACAGTAAATAATGTAAATGTAAAAAAATGTCCCTTCTACAACAATCTGCAACAATCTTCTGTTGTCTGCAAATCATGATAACGAGACAATATAGTTTCCAAATATCACTTTTCCTTGAAAAACAAAACAAAACAAAAAATAACCCAACAAAAACAAACAAACATACAAAAATAACAACAACAATCGGATTAAGGAAAATAATACACTTTAATCAAAGTATTTTTCCCACTTTAGTGAGGAACTTATATTTCATTGTGCAAAGTACTCTACAGTACTAATTCATTTCTGAATACTGTAAGTGCTACTGCAGAAAGCTGATTCTGTATTCAATAAAGTGCTATTTGGTAAATACTGGTAAATTATGTGAAACGCATACTGTATTTATTAGAAAGCATTCTTCTTCTCATAGTAACTCAGATGGTAAGTTGCATAATTGCATTACTGATCTGAAGGTTGTGAGCTCAAATCCCAGCAGTGCCAAGCTGATACTGTTTCAAATCCCAGCAGTGCAAACCCTCCACTGCTTGTTGAGATGTATGAATGAGATAAAATGTAAGTCGCTCTGGATGATATCTAACAAATGCAGTAAATGTCACCTACCACTAACTTTCTTATTACATTCCTATTATATACTAGACATTTGTGACAAACTTAACAATTAAATAATAGTTCAACTTTTCATAACGATTTTCTACCACAAACTTATTCATTACATACTTGTAACTTACCATACATTAACCTATTATATATCAGTTTCTTAATAGCATCTTACCTATTACTGAACAATTACTTTACACAAACTTACCAGATAAACATTCTGACCAATTACATAGTAATTACTTACCATGTTCTTACAGTATGTCCTATTTCACAATAAATGTCAACCACAAATATACCGATTAACTACCAGTTACCATATTCTTATCCATTACACACGTGGACAAAATTGTTGGTACCCTTCGGTCAATGAAAGAAAAACTCACAATGGTCACAGAAAAAACTTTAATCTGACAAAAGTGATAATAAATAAAAATTCTATGAATGTTAACCAATGAAAGTCAGACATTGCTTTTCAACCATGCGTCAACTGAATTATTTAAACAAATAAATTCATGGAACAGGCCTAGACAAAAATGATGGTACCCCTAACTTAATATTTTGTTGCACAACCTTTTGAGGCAATCACTGCAATCAGACGATTCCTGTAACTGTCAATGAGACTTCTGCACCTCTCAGCAGGTATTTTGGCCAACTCCTCATGAGCAAACTGCTCCAGTTGTTTACGGTTTGAAGGGTGTCTTTTCCAGACGGCATGTTTCAGCTCCTTCCAAAGATGCTCAATAGTATTTTTTTTGTCAGAATAAAGTTTTTTCTGTAACCATTGTGAGTTTTTCTTTCACTGACCGAAGGGTACCAACAATTTTGTCATGTGTGTACATACTAGAATACACTGTACACTACACACTTTGTACTTATCACATAAATAATTACAGAATAATTAGCCTGTAAATCAAAACTGTTCAAAGGGAGTGTATGAGATTTAAAAAAATAAAGCTTTTACTATTCCTAAAGTTTTGCTTTTGTTTGAGTAGAAATAACTGCAAATGATGACCTTTAAAATTATTTTTTCCTTCTTTCAGTCTTTATTATCTTTGGATTTAACAGACACAGTATGGTTTCAAAACTAGATTATAAGCACTGGAGGCATAAACATACACACCCACACGATGATACGAATGATGCAAATGTCCACCATTGAAGGAAATGAAGTTCAATTGCCTCAGGATCCAGTAATACTCAACGAAATTTATTATGAGAATATGACTTATTAATCTGCATAATGACTTCAGCATTCGTTAGCATGCAGAGGAGCTAGGATTGATGGGAATTTAATTATGACACTTCTTCGTTATTAAAGGGGTAATCAGAGAGGGCTCTCATCATTAACTCACACCTTTAGAACAAGCTTGTGCTGAAATTTCTCCCAGCTACAACGTTGTAGCAAAATGATTTCCCTTTCCTATCAGCTAAAACGGAAACAATACAAGCTTCAAATCGACCTGCAATTACCATCCTCATCCATCAGAAAGAGGAGGGGGAGAACAAGAAGATGAGTAGAAAAAGATGATGAGAAGAAGAAGCAGAAGAAGAAGAAGATGATGAAGAAGATATTCAAATGATCCACAGAACACTGCCCACACCTGGATTTTTTAATCTTATATTCACTGGTTTGACTCCAGCATTTTATTTTTAGTTCACAAAAAAGACACACAATACTCTCCCCCATTTCACTGAAATTCATACGGTACATTTAGCAGTTCTATCTTGCCTCATGTAAAATAAAATCAAACCAGCATTAGCCTTGAAATCCCTCTCTATATGTGAACTTTTTGAGGTGTTTTACGTCCTCTTCTCTATGTCAGTATTAACAAGCAGTCATGGTCGCTCACTCGGCTTCTTTATGCTTCTTTATAGTCAAACAATCTCACACCCTGCTGATACTCAACAACACACGCACACACACACACACACACACACACACACACACACACACACACACACACACACACACACACACACACACACACACACACACACACACACACACACACACACACACACACACACACACACACACACACACACACACACACACACACACACACAGGGATCGCTGTGATGAGCCATAAGGCCTTTGCAGTAATTGTTTTTAAGCATTAAATGAAATATTTTGAAGTTTTGTTGAAGTTTTAGGGTGTCTGTGTATGTCTGTCTGTTTTACTAGGGTTTAAGTGAAAAAAGGTAATGAGGCTTTCAGTGTAAGGGGCTTTAGACAGGCAGTGAGGTGATAGAAAGTGGCTACTCTATAGCTGTGTCTCTAATTCTGCTCCTTAGATTTTTCCATCCAGTGTTGCAGGATGTACTACAAGAATTGTTTCAACCAATGTACCATAACAGCTGGTCCATGTCAGAATACAGATGTACATCTAACACACACACACGGACACACACACACACACACACACACACACACACACACACACACACACACACACACACACACACACACACACACACACACACACACACACACACACACACACACACACACACACACACACACACACACACACACACGGTATACATATATGTGAACCCATTTTATATATATATATATACACATCATCTCAGAGAACTGAAGTAACACTTTCACGTGCCACCAAAACAACTTTGATCTATTGAGGCATGGACTACACAAGACCTCTGAAGGTGTGCTTTAGATCTTTTAAATGCTGGAACACTTGGTTGGATCTGGGAAAAGTCAACATCTGATCTCTGTTCCTCAAACCAGTCCAGACAAAAGATCCAGACATTGTGGAAAGATTCAATATACATTGCTATGAAGAGGTGCACTTGGTCTGCAACAATGTTTAGGTAGGTGGTATCTGTGAAAGTAGGTAGGTGGTATCCACATGAAAGTCCTGGCCCAAGGTTTCCCAGTAGAACAGTGCCCAGAACGGCAGACTGCCTCAACCAGGTTGCTTTCTTCCATAGAACATCATGGAGCCTTCTTATCCCCAGGAATGCAATGCGCATGCACCTGGACATACTCATTGTGTCAAAGAAAACATGATTCCTCAGGCTAGACCACCATCTTCATTGCTGCTAGGTCCAGTTCTGGCAGTGGAGCAGGGTAAGCATGGACACTGACCACTCTGCAGCAATGCAGCCCCTAAACAGCAAGCTGTGATACACTGATACTTAAATAGCTTAAACCTTTTGGTAGTTGATGCTACAGAAGCTGTTCTGTGGGATTGAACCAGAAACAATAGCCTTTACTCCCAACAGACATCGGTAAGGCTTTGGTGTCCATGACCCTGTCACTGATTCACTGGTTGTCCTTCCTTGGACAAATTTTTGTAGGTCATTTTTGGTTGGAGATTCTCTGACCCAATTCAGCCCTTGTCAAAGTCACTCAGATCTTTATGCTTGCCCATTTTTCTTGCTTCTATCACATCAGCTTCAAGATCTGACTGTTCTCTTGCTGCATAAAATATCCCAGGTGACATTGTAATGAGATAATCAATGTTATACGTGTCATCCTTTAGTAGTTTTAATGTTATGGCTGATTGGTGTTGATAAAATCACAAAGAATGTGATTTCAGTACAATCCTACTCCTGCTATCATCAGACACACTGAGTGCTTGTAAAGGAATTATAGTGCTGATTTCTATAATAACTCTTTACAAATGCAAACAAATCTTAATTATGCAAAACAGGGAGGCAGAACCAGCGGTTGCCATAGCAACGCCCATTCCGTCTTTTGAGCCATACAGTAAATATGGTGCTGTAATTTGCCATGCATATGATAATCTCGACTGTCAGCGGGAGGCTCATTTGTTTTGGGTTCATGCTCTGTTACACACATGATCGCTCACACTGCTCTATGTGATATGCTTGGGGTTTTTTTGTTTTTAAACTGAAATTGCTGGCAATTAAGAATGGGCAATGTATGAAATAACTGTGCTCAGTGTGCATGAGTGTGAGTGAGGGAAAAAGAGTGAGAGAGAGCGGTGGGGTTCAGGTGGAGTAGTAGGAGAAATGGATGAAGCTGAAGATAAGAAAGGACTAAATCTGCTTGAGAGATGAGGAGAGAGAGAGAGAGAGAGAAAGAAAGAAAGAAAGAAAGAAAGAAAGAAAGAAAGAAAGAAAGAAAGAAAGAAAGAAAGAAAGAAAGAAAGAAAGAAAGAAAGAAATCAGCATGGGATCAGCATGGGTATAAAGTTTCTCTGGGGTGATCAAGGATTTGGGTCATTTGGAAGAATATGGCTGAATCAGCTACACTCACTCACAATGCTGAACTTAATCTACTGGAGAGACGTAAAGGGACTGAAAATAGAGGGAGAGAAAGGCACAAGGACTGTTAGCTCCAGAGTGATAAAGAAATGACAAGAAGTGTGCTGTTTACATCATCACAGCCTGTATATACATACATATATGTATATACCATTATACACTATACATTATATGGAAATAAAAAGATCTCAAAAAGCAGCTGTATTTTTCTAAAAACACTTAATTGGCAGATGGGAGGAAAAGTCCAATACTCCTTTTGTTATAATTCAATCATATCTATTTTAATACATAGAAATCATTAACAGAATAGGTGTCTCATAAACACGGGAATACTTGCTGTAGTTGCTATATACAGTATCAGTTTACCAAACAGTATTTTCAGTACTACTTCCTCCTGACCATCAGGTGTCAGTGTAGTACTGTGGTACTGAGTTTGGTCTTGTTCATTGAAAATCTACTTTTGAACCAATTGTTCTCATTAAAGGAGGTGAGAAAGGATACCCTGACTGTGTAAAAAACCCCAAACCATGCATTTGTGTGTTGTGTCCAGAACCACCTTGAAAACAAGAAGCTATCATACAACTGTGTACATTTACTCTGTGTGTGTGTGTGTGTGTGTGTGTGTGTGTGTGTGTGTGTGTGTGTGTGTGTGTGTGTGATTGTGTGTGTGAGTGTGTGTGTGTGTGTGTGTGTGTGTGTGTGTGTGTGTGTGTGTGTGTGTGTGTGTGTGTGTGTGTGTGTGTGTGTGTGTGTGTGTGTGTGTGTGTGTGTGTGTGAGAGAGAGAGAGAGAGAGAGAGAGAGAGAGAGAGAGAGAGAGAGAGAGAGCAAATAAGGACTGGAAAGAGTGTGTTTAAGGGAAGATACTGAGCTCCCTGGCCTATTTTATACAATACCAGATGGGAGCTACTCCCTCACATTACACCTCCTACACACTGGCACATGGGGTAACAGGCTCATGGCTGTGTGTCTGTGTGCTGAACGGAAGCATATTTATGTGCACCTGTGAATAAGATTGTGAATATGTGCAGCATGCTTTATGGGTTTGAATGCACAGAGTGATGGCTAAAAGCAGTTAGACAAGATAACAATATAATAAGATAGTGTATCAGGAATGTCTGTAAAAGGGATTCTGCCGCACCCGACATCCCGAAAACTTTTTCTTCCATGCATTCATTCATATAGCTTCAGTAAGCACTTTATCCTGGTCATTGGGAGCTTGTCCCAGGAACAGTGAGATGGGAATACACCCTAGGTAGCATGCCAATCCATCACAGCGATGATTATTGACTAAAACCCAGGCAATTAACCAATTACTAATTAATACTAATAGTACAAATTACTACTCTTCATGTGTTCACTCTGGCATGACAGAACAAGGAAATTTCTATTTTTTTGCTTTATGTCTTTAAACTGTATGTAAATCTGGCTTAGCTTAGCTTTAGTCTCACATGCAGAAACTATGCATTTGCTCCCTCAAAAGGCCAGTGGTGCAGAAGAAAACTTCTCAGCACTGTCCCCCTCTCCAACAATAGCAAAACTTATTCAAAATTATTCACTAAACATTATGAACTAAACAGTCAACAACAAAGGGCAAATTCATTCATTCATTCATTCATTCATTCATTCATTCATTCATTCATTCATTTTCTACTGCTTATCCGAACTTCTTGGGTTACGGGGAGCCTGTGTCTCATGCGTCATCGGGCATCGAGGCAGGATACACCCTGGACGGAGTGCCAACCCATCGCAGGGCACACACACACTCTCTTTCACTTACACAATCACACACTACGGACAATTTTCCAGAGATGCCAATCAACCTACCATGCATGTCTTTGGACTGGGGGAGGAAACCGGAGTACCCGGAGGAAACCCCCGAGGCACGGGGAGAACATGCAAACTCCGCACACAATTCGGAGGCGGGAATTGAACCCCCAACCCTGGAGGTGTGAGGCAAACGTGCTAACCACTAAGACAAAGGGCAAATATTTTAGTTAATTGTAAAACACAAACACACACGACAGCCAGCATGGAAAATAACGCCCTTTTAAATGAAAAGGAAATCACTTCTCCATAAGGATTTTTGAACAAGCTCATAATACAACAACAAACAAATGTCAGCAGATAAAACAGAAGGTTAAGACTTCATCTTCACGGTCACTGTTTATGATTTCATATTCCACTTATACTTTAAAAATCGTACAAGGTACTTGCAAGACTGGACAATTACAACGGCTGTTGTGGAAGTGCACAACAGAATCATTCAGGTCATACTTACTCACTAAAGTGAGATTCATACTGTCAGTCCCAGGCTTACACTGGCTATCTGATGTAGGTTTTATAGGCAAAGCAATAGCATTGTTGCAATGGTTAACATTGCTCTCTCTTCCACATCATTGCTAGGTAAATCGAACAGCTCTCCTGTGCAGTGCTGGCAGGGGGCTACAAAATACCTGCTGAGTTAAACGGCTCCTATGTCTACACACTGTGCTTGTTTGGCCCTCTCTTAGCCATGTGCTGTAAAGCAGAACTTCCTTTTATTTTTACAATACATTAAACATTGATATAGGCAGTTCAATATGGCTGCAGAACGAGGATGTCCCAGGATGGTTTCTACATTCGGAAAGCAAATCAAGTTGTTTAGTTCGGACATTCCCTGTGTGCGTGAGGGAGTGTGGGTGAGGAGTGTCCATGCTTCCAAAATGAGATTTTAATGAAAGGCATTAGGTGTTCCTGTCGTTTCAAATAAGTAGAATACAGGGACTGTTGCTTGCCTGCAACTTCGTTTTCGCCACATTTTCATGCTTAGAAATTCACTTGCTTGCACACATTGATAGAAAATCTTACACACATGCACCGACACATACACACACAAACATTTTCTTTCCATTTTTCACCATCTCTCAAGGGTCTGATTCTGTTTACAACTTCCTCACATCAAAACCAGAGGCATAGTGAACTAAGTCTGTTGTGCCCACTGCTATGTATTTCTCTACTGGAAAAACAAAATTAGGCAACGGACATGTGTTAAGCAGTGAGATCTTACTGTGATGTACTCAATGTACTGTATTAAATGCTTTTCACCTGGTTTGGTAAACATCTTGTGAAATAACTGAAATAATTCATCTTCTACCGCTTATCCGAACTTCTCCGAATTGAGAATTTTCCAGAGATGCCAATCAACCTACCATGCATGTCTTTGAAACCCCCGAGGCATGGGAAGAACATGCGAACTCCGCACACACAAGGCGGAGGTGGGAATCGAACCCCCAACCCTGGAGGGGGGAGGCGAACGTGCTAACCACTAAGCCACCGTGCCCCTCTACTGAAATAGTTAATGAATCTAATTGAGGAAACGTCATATGAATAAGGCTAAGTAGAATTCACACATTTTTAATTATATTTAAAAAAATAATTCCTTTGTAGTATTCATACATAACCAAAGTCTTCCTGAAACCATTATGCCATTTGAGTGTTATACAGTTTATAAAGACCGGATACTAAGGCATAATATTTGATATTACGAATATCTGCAAAACAACATATGGCTCCATGACAATATTTTTAACTTTTAAAAATAAAACATCTTATTTTTTGCAGGTACGTAAATGACTTCTAATGTGTGGAATTAATATATTATATTGCAAAATGGAACTGCATATCGTTTGCATATGCACTTTGTTCTTACACGTAAATGGAAAGCAAACATTTGGACATGATTTATTATTTCCTTCCTGTAAATAAATGTATAATTAATAGTAGGAACATCATAATTTATCATAGTGAGATTCCAATAAATATAATACGTAATAAAACCTTTTATTTTGTCAACTGCAGGGAATGTTTATAAATACCACCGCAAAATGAGAGCAGTTATATTATCTTGACATTTGGATGTCCAGGAATGTCTACAGTTTATTAAGTAGTCAATGTGAAGATCTGATTATGATGGTCATCACATAATAAAATGTAGATGTGAGTGTTCCTAACTGTTGAACAACTCTCCCTGATGTACAGCTACCCAGTGCACTTTCAGCCAACTGTAGGGTGAACAGCTGGGGCCACTGATCCTTTTGTGTTTTCTTCTTACCCCGGTATGTCTCCTGCTGTTGGAGCACTGGTAGGGATGTCTCTCTGGTAACCACAGTTATTGCAGCTGGTCTTTGGCTCTGCACCTAATCTTTCTCCTGAGCCACAACCAACACCTGTCCTTCTCTTCCATCTTTGCAAGTTATCCACAGATTAAACTCCATCCTCCTGTAACTCACATGGCTCTAAATAGGTTTGATCTCTTAAGGTAAATGGATTTAATTTTCAAAACCAACGCTCACCTCCCACTTCTTTGCAAAGGGGAGGAATCATGTTAGTGCCCCTGTTACATGGCATGGGTGTGTTGTTTAAGGTTACAGAGAGTGCACTTCTCCCCTGTGCTATAACACTGGTGGTAGTTACAGTGTAGGCTACAAAATAGGATCTAATAAGGAAAATATGAATCTGGGCTTGTGGGATTCTTCACAGGTTCACTTTATTCACCAACAAATCACTCATTCTTATTAAGAAGGATATCTGTCCCCCTAGCTCCTTTGAGACACAGCCTTGATCTTGTACAGATCTTGTCCATGCTTGCCACCTCTATCACCACAATCTCCTTCCTCTGTTTTCTATTAGCTATCTACCACTGAGAAGGAGAAGGTGCTGGAGCTTGCTTTCTGCCTGGCCACATCCTGTTCAGGCTTCTACTTACAGCTAATACACACCCTGGCAATGACTACTGGAACCAGCCTGGGCTGATCCTGCATGTACCCCTGACTGTTGTATTGTAAAGGAAGCTGAAGGTTGTTCCTCACTTTGAGGTCTTTGTGGACAGGCATCTTGGAATTCCTATATACCAATATATTGCTATTTTCATATTTGGATGTATTTGTTGTATTTGTACCAATATACATTGTTATTTTCAGATTCGGATGTATTTGTTGGCTTTCCTATTCTTCAGGGAATAACTGATCACTCTAAACTTTTTACTTCCCAGGGGCAATTAATTCAAGAGGTTTTTCTTGCACTCCAAAGCTTTGGATGAGCTATCATCACCTGCAAAAAAATCACCTGTGATGCATTTTAAGAGAGACAGGCTCCAAAACTCGTAGATCTTGGAGAAGTTATTTGTTCACAATTGTTCACAAGAGAAGTTGTGACTTGAACCATCCCAGTTTACAATAAATACTCTCTGTTCTGTGCCAATGCAGATAATCCTGAAGGTAACATCAACCATGATCATTGAGAATCTTTTAGTGATTCACACCGAAAGCTGCTGGCACCTATTTTTGAAGTCCTGCTCGGTAAAACACAGTGCTGGGCCTTTAAAGATGCTGAAAAACTCCATGGCAACATCAGTGAACTACAATGAATTCCAAAAATGTCAAGATGTTTGAGAAAAGATGTGCTCAACTCTTTACACCAAGATTACACCATGCCTTAGCCTTGTTCTTTCTTGTCCATGCGATCTTATTTGTTCTTCCTGGCTCTTAACTCTTAGCTCTTTTGTTTGGTTCAGTTCTTGGGGAGCTGGTTGCAGTGCTTTTATGGCAATCAAAAGGCAGGCTGCTCTTCAGCTTTTCATCCTTCACTACCTTTCTAACCTCTGCAATCCTCAACAATCCTTAAGCACTTCCGACCTGATATGAATACTGGGGCATGATAAATACATTTTGCAGAGAGTGCAACTTTAGTTGATACTTTTTCAAATCACAGAACAGGATAAAATATAACAAGCCTATTATGCATTCAAACCAACCTACCATTTCAAAACCATCTACTGTCAATTCTGATTCTGAATTACAAGTGAGTATTTAGGCTGAGAAATCACACTGTGTCCTAATAACATTTAAGCACAGCAATGGTGCCCTTGACTTAGCATAGATGGAAATTATAGATAAATATATGAAAAAAAAATTAACAATGCCTTGTAAAATTTCACACCATGCTAGATTTCTGCAAAACTTATATTAGTTAAGCACCTAAAGATGACTCTTTATCAATACAACCTTTGATGACCTTTCAATGCAAACTCATAAACTGTCAAATGGGTGAGATTACTTTTAAAATGCCATTTAAAGAGCAAGGGTTAGAGTGAGAAAGAGTGAGAGGAAGAGAGAGAGAGCAATATCTTACAGAGACATTCTCCCATTTATCAAGGCTAAGTGACATGACTGGTTCTGCCAGGCTCAGATATTAATTCCAGTGGTGGTGAATACAAAATAAATCCCTTTGCTATTCAGGCCATGAGACACATGCCAGTAAAAGGTTTTCTGCAAATTACCCAAAGATTAGTTCTCTGACTGCATTTCAGCATTTAGACAGAAAGAGATGTATTGTCTTGTTCGCAAGATGAGACTTTTATGGTACTTTTTGGTTCTCTCTGTTTTTCAGTAGCAATGCAAATCCAGTGTGATTTTAGTCCTAATAGCTAGTACATGGTATTTTGACAAAAAAGAATACCAAAATAGGGTGTATAGTTGGTCATGGATTATACATTAGAGGCATTATTGCTTTGAAGGTCTATTGTCAATTTATTTCTGATCTCATTCATTTTTTCTCATTTGTTGATTTCAAATACAGTTATGGTTAAAGATATAAAAGCCTAGATTGACACATATAATGCATCTCACAAATCATGTTTTGTGCTAGTTGAGAATCGTTTAACAAATACATAATTTGAGGCATCCTAAACTATTGATTTAAACTAGTTATCTATGTCAAAGGAAATAAAGCTCTCCAACACTAAATTGGTAGATTCCCAATAAAGTTAGAAGCTTTGCAGCTGAGATTCAAAACTCTCTTAAATCTTTAATCACAGCAAGTTCTTTCTTTCCCACTGTGGGTCTCTACTTTATGAAGGCGTTGTCTAAAGACTCAGTGGTTGTGCCTGCCCTGCAAACCACTGATGACTCATTCTCAATCAATTAAAGGCCTATTGATTTTGAGAGAGGGAGAGAGAAAACTCAAACTGCTCAGCAAGCCTATGGCAATAGCTTTTATTGCAGTACAGCAGGACTTCTCATTGGGAGATCATTTTATTGTACAAGAGCAGAAACAGTTTAAAACATTATTTCATTAATGAATTATATTACTGTAAGTTTAGCCTGCACACCTTGTCTTTCAAGTGCGGTATGGAAATATAACTACTGAGGGAGTATATGGAAGGGGTGCTTTGACCATATCTAGTAATAACATATAGAAGGATTACATTTCTATGTGTATGCTGATCTGAGCTTATTCTTCAAGGTAGCAATACTGGATTTTAAAACCTTTAAGTAAAATCACATGGTTATGTAAATCTGACTGATGTAGAATATTTGGGATCACAAACTTTGATTCACTATGTGATGTTCAGAATAACCAAATCATTCATATGCATGTGACCAACAACTTTTCCAACGGAAGTGCGAAATTTACAGTAGTTGCTCTTCGTCACCTGCTTTTCATTCCTACACCTGTTCTCCATTTCACTCCATTCTTCTCAGATTTCTCACTCACCTGACTTGATGATTAAATACCAATATAGCACCCAACTATTGTTAGTTCTGAGTTGAGTTGAGGCCATTAATAAAGAAAAAAAAAAGAATAGCTACAGGTTTGTGTTCACAAGTCTGGATAACATCTAAAGAATTCGTTCAGAAAATTCATATAAATTTACAACTTTTTTCAGAACAGACCTCTATAAATGATTATTTAGATTTTTCAGTGATTCAAGTGAAGGCGATTTCTCTGTTATAAAGGGGTTATGCAGTCATGTAGCCCTTATAAAGATTCTTACCTTCAACATTCTTCTAACATAACTCCAATGCATGCTGTGAATTTATTGTAGGAATAACAGTGAAGAAGAAGTTTGGCAATGCAAAGTTTACTAAATGAAATGGAAGCAACAGGACATGAAACAACAATGATTTGATCTGTTGAAAAGACTTACCATAACCTCTAGAAGACCCAGAACATTCCTCCTAAGCCAACTCACAAATCTTTCATTTGGAATTCACAGCATTTCATTTGAATAACTTTGATGTTCAGTGAAACTTCCTCATCCTCTATATCAAGCATCTCATTCACCTTGTTAATACATTCACGTGTGGGTGTAATGGCATCCGCCCTCCAAGCCTTTCCTCTCTTTCACACATACATCAACTCTCCTTTTACTCTTGTTTTTTTTTTCTTCCTCACTGAGCCTCCCTCCTTCCCAGTGCCATTTCATTCATTTGCGATTTTAACAAGCATGCTTACGTGCCCCGCCATCCAAGTAATTTATGTAGATAGGACCGTGGGCATGAGCTCTCCAGTGAGGCACTGTCTCACTGCTGAGGCAAACTTGCTCCAGGGCTGTCAGAGCTTCAGGAAGAGAGAGAGTGGGAGAGAGGAAATGCTGAGAGTATGGATGGCAGCTGGATGAAATTTAGTTTGATCTGTGGAGAAACTGTGGAGAGTTTTGAATGAAGTTGTACTGGGACTTTACAGTTCACTTGCTGATGAGATATTCAGGCAGTACTTTTCGATTTGCCCTTTAAAATTTGGTCATATTTTAACAGGGCAAGAAAAACATTTTTGCCTTGTTATTTGCGCAGCCTTGCTCTATTTGCTGTTATAAAAACTGTAAATGTACATAACAAAATATCTTAACATGCCAAAATATCTTATAAAGCATAAATATAAATGTAAAAATGAAAATTTATAGAGAATAAAGATTTATTAAAAAAAAAATAAACATTTCCTATTATGAAATAAGAAATTGATTAAACATTTAATGACAAGTATTTAAAAGCAAAAAGATCTGCCCAGATAACACGGTTGTATAACTAGAATTAATCCATTATGTATATTATAATTGAATCATGCATCAATTGCTTATACATGACATATTCTCACTGTTTGCTGTGTATTCGTCCATTCTTCTATTAGGAAAAAAAAATTATTTTGTAAATCAAGCCGTTTTGTACACCACCTCAGTGCTAGCTTGATGTCTGAGGAAATATCAAAATGCTACATCAGAACATCATTTAATGTAAATGTAAATCTCCAGAGATGAACTGACTGATTCAGTGTCTTAAGGTATCCATCAGAATGCCCTCTGACGCAGCTACATTGATGGTATGAAGAATAAAGTGGTAATGAGTCATTCCCACCGATAAAATACTTTTAATCACAGTTTAAATAATAAAGAGATGTTCAAAGAAATCTTTTCACAATTTTCACTCCAGTACTGCACATGTTCCTCTGAACCACATCCAACCACTCATTTGTATTTGTTTGCTGGTGAAACATATAAAGAGACCTATTGTAATGTGTCTGTCTGTGTTTTCCCCTTGTTTCTGTCTGCCGTCTCTCCCTGATGTTAATTGTTGACCCCGCCCACCTATCTGTTACCATGGACACTAATTACATTCATTCTCTTCCCCAGGTGTTTTGTCTTAGTCCTTGTCTGTCTCTGTTTTGTGATTGGTTCTCGTTCTCCATATATACTCTGTCTGTTCACTTCAATGTTGTTGGTCGTTTTTGGTGTTGGTGTGTGTATGTCCATGTTCCCGTTTCCGTTTCCTGTTTGTTCCGCGTTGCCTGCCTGTTTGTTTGTGTTTTGTTTATTAAAACCCGTAAACTGCGTTTGGATCCTCACCCGCTTTTGTTTCACCGTGTCACTTCGTGACAGAACGACCAACCCCCAATGGATTCAGCAGAACTCCTGTTTTGCCTACGTCAGGAGGACGCCCCAGTTGAGGAGTACACGGAGGTATTCTTGGACCTGTGCAGCGAGGTCAACTTCGATGAGAAGGCGCTCAAAGACATTTTTAAGCACGGACTAAGGGAGATCCTGCGGTATTTGATGCCGTCTACCAGAGAAATAAAGACATTCTCGGAGTTCGTCAACTTGGCGTTGCTCCTGGACGGGTCCACGCTGAGCGTGAGCACTGTAGAGACGGAAGCCGGCCGTAAGTATTTTTTGGGGGGGGGGCAGCAAGCATCGGGATCCGTGGGCCACAGAGTGGAATCAGCCACGGACGCCCGAATGCTCCACAGTGCCTCCGCCCAGACCAGTCCCGTGCACATCCGTGATTGAGCCAGTTCCCATGGCTACCGTTCCGGCGAGCTCGGCTGAGGTCCGTGCTAACCGGCTGGTCTCCAAACTGGCGGATACCCCGATGAGGTCGGCTCGGGCGGCCGGCATCCCTAAGCCGCCAGCTGGACCAGCCGGGTTGCCGGAACCAGCCGGGTCGCCGGAACCGACCGGGTCGACGGAACCTGCCGAACCGACCGGGTCGACGGAACCGACCGGGTCGACGGAACCTGCCGGGTCGACGGAACCTGCCGAACCGACCGGGTCGACGGAACCTGCCGGGTCGACGGAACCTGCCGAACCGACCGGGTCGACGGAACCTGCCGGGTCGACGGAACCTGCCGGGTCGACGGAACCTGCTGAACCGACCGGGTCGACGGAACCTGCCGGGTCGACGGAACCTGCAGGGTCGACAGAACCTGCCGAACCGACCGGGTCGAAGGAACCTGCCGAACCGACCGGGTCGACGGAACCTGCAGGGTCGACAGAACCTGCCGAACCGACCGGGTCGATGGAACCGACCGGGTCGACGGAACCTGCAGGGTCGACAGAACCTGCCGAACTGACCGGGTCGATGGAACCGACCGGGTCGATGGAGCCTGCTGAACCGACCGGGTCGACGGAACCTGCAGGGTCGACAGAACCTGCCGAACCGACCGGGTCGACGGAACCTGCAGGGTCGACGGAACCTGCCGAACCGACCGGGTCGACGGAACCTGCCGAACCGACCGGGTCGACGGAACCGGCCGAGCTGACGGAACCAGCCGAATCGGCCGGGTCGACCGAAATGACTGAGTCAGAGGACGCGGTCGACATCATGACACCCAAACTACCTGAACTCTCTGCCTGGCCTGAACCTATGCATGTTTCTGTTTTCCTGTGTTTTGCTTCGCTGGACTTGCCAGCCCTTCTACCTCCTGTCCCTGTTCATAGGCCCAAAGCACCACCCTGGCTGCCAACTCCGTTCCGGTCTCTGGCTCCGCCTCCAGCACCACCCTGGTCTCCAGTCCTGCTCTGGTCTCTGGCTCCGCCTCCAGCACCACCCTGGTCTCCGGTCCTGCTCTGGTCTCTGGCTCCGCCTCCAGCACCACCCTGGTCTCTGGTCCTGCTCTGGTCTCTGGCTCCGCCTCCAGCACCACCCTGGTCTCTGGTCCTGCTCTGGCCTCCGGCTCTGCCTCCGGCACCACCCTGGCCTCCTGTTCTCCCGGCGCCGCCCCGGCCTCCTGCTCTGCCGGCGCCGCCCCGGCCTCCGGCTCTGCCGGCGCCGCCCCGGCCTCCGGCTCTGCCGGCGCCGCCCCGGCCTCCGGCTCTGCCGGCGCCGCCCCGGCCTCCGGCTCTGCCGGCGCCGCCCCGGCCTCCGGCTCGGCGGGCGCCACCACTACACGAACCCGAACCGCCCTCCCACCCTGGTTGCGCCTTCGCTCCACCCGCCTGAACTGGGTTTTGTGGACTTGGGAGCGTCTGGAAGCCGCTCGTAGGGGGGGGGCTCTGTAATGTGTCTGTCTGTGTTTTCCCCTTGTTTCTGTCTGCCGTCTCTCCCTGATGTTAATTGTTGACCCCGCCCACCTATCTGTTACCATGGACACTAATTACATTCATTCTCTTCCCCAGGTGTTTTGTCTTAGTCCTTGTCTGTCTCTGTTTTGTGATTGGTTCTCGTTCTCCATATATACTCTGTCTGTTCACTTCAATGTTGTTGGTCGTTTTTGGTGTTGGTGTGTGTATGTCCATGTTCCCGTTTCCTGTTTGTTCCGCGTTGCCTGCCTGTTTGTTTGTGTTTTGTTTATTAAAACCCGTAAACTGCGTTTGGATCCTCACCCGCTTTTGTTTCACCGTGTCACTTCGTGACACCTATACTCTTCTACAAACTAACATCTCCAAAACCTAGCACAGGAAATGGAAAAGAGAAATGCTCACTGGTCTATTTGATATCTGTGTTGCAAATAGTGGATCATTTTAATCTTGTGACATGTTTGAATACTAAACAGTGGCCATTAAAAATGTAAAAATATTAATGGCTTTAAAAAAACTAACTAAAGATCACTCAAGATAGCATTACCCTGAAGATAGCATAAGGCTAAATTGCAAATTTAGATCATTTGCAATTATGTTCAGATTATTAGAACACTCTTCAAGTAACTTAAGTGTTAACATAATGTTTGTAATATCAGATTTGCCTGAATGTGAAGGATAAAAGAAATATAAACAGACAGAGAACATATATTTATAATTACACAAAATTGCTCAAGGAAAAGTCACATTCTCTAAGCAATGGAGCCTTGTGTAAAGGGAGTGCATTCACCACTGAAACACACTGAATATTATTAATGACAGAATAAATCAATAAATAATTTGTCACAATGCTTTATCTTTAGAACATTCAAATAGAGCGTTTTAGTGGCTGTTTAATTTTGATTTTCTGCAAACACCATTTGTTTAATGAATTTTCAGCTGTTCGATGTATTTTTAATTTATCCGAATGGTAGCAAGACCTTTCATCCAATTTTTGAAACAACACTGAAAGTATAAAAGGCTGTAAATGGCCTGACTAAAAACAAAGAAATATGGTCCATCCAAATTTTTATTCGGGTGTGTATGTATATAATAACCAATACATTTTATATCTATGGCATTGCATTATTTTTGATTTCTTTGTAATAGTGTGCTGAAAAGGTCTCAATTATGATTATTTCTTTTTGATGACTGACAGAGAAGATGACCTTGTCCTCTTACATATATTAAAATGAACTCTCAATAATTCCAACTCTTTGTCATGCTACTGTCTAGCTTGGCTAGTTTTATAAGCACTTGAGCACTTAGGCTGCTGCCACCTGCTCCCAGCTTTCCATTTCTCGCCTGCACACTAATTACTGTGAATTAAGTGCATCTGCATGTCGTCTGCCTCCCCACTGAGCTAAATACACGAATCCACCCAGCTCGCCCTGGGGTCCTTGAGTTTCAAAGAATGCAGCCATCTTGAAAACAATGTACTGTGCTAAACTGGTGGAGACAAACACCTGCAAACTAAAAGTTTGTGTCTTTACTGTATCGATATGGCAGGAAAATGTGCTCATCTTGATTCTCAGTGTATTTTACAACAGAAATTAAGCCGTTATTTTGATCCCCAGTTTTTAGAACACATGGAGAGTGTTAGTGAAGCTTTGCCCTTTTAATGACATAGTGAGGTGTCCAGAGCTACACGCGCTGTGCTAAATATTTATCCAAAACAAGCCTGGTTTTATCAAACATGCCTAGTAATGTGTAATGTGGCCGGGATGGTGTCAGTTCCCTTTCATCCACTCATAGCTTGAAGACTGAGTTTAAAATGTTAGCAATGTGAACAAAAACCCAACCGATAGCACAATATAATCAACCAGGATGTGAAGTTGAACATTAGGATTGAATAATGTTCAAATATCAGTTGAACATTATTCAAATGGCTTAAAAGCTTCTACCATCAAATGCATCCTTGACACAGAGTAATAAAAAGGCATAACTGGCCTCAATTAAACTAAAGAAAAATGGTCAGAAACACAAATGTGAAATATTCAATTGAGATTGGATATCCAGGGCTAAAATGTGCACAAAAATATCATTCATCTATTCATTTGGCTTGGCTTAAGTTCATCTTTTAGGAGACCTTATTAATGTTACAAACTTTGAGAAAATAATAAATATTTGTTTCTTTTACACAACATCTGAAAGCCAGGTGGTGATGCGAACTACAGACAACCTGCAAGAAGACCTGCAAGCCTTTGGTTTCCTGTTAATGAAAAATGAACAGAAAGATTTGGCTCCCCCACTACGTTACCTGTACCTTGAACTTGGCCCCTCAGGATACACAGGAACTGAGAATTGCAACCGGGGAACAGTCCTGAACACAAGAGACCCGGGGTTTAGTATTCGGGGCTTATACGTGCTTATGTGGGAGGTATTATTATAAATTATCATCTGGATCAGGTGCACTGCCCAAACCCCCCTCCAAAAATCATCTATGTTCAGGGACTGCTGGTCAGTGGCAAATCACCATTTATGTGTATGGGGTGAACTCTGTCATAGCACAATTGATAGCATCTCTCTAGTGGCTCTTAACCTATTACAACATTTCTGAAAGGGGCGTAGTGCCCTCAACTGCCATGAAGTCCCTTAAGAATCATCTTTACAATCCAATACAATCCTAAGTTGCAGAGCAGTATTAAGTGTCTCTAAAAATGCCTTTTTACTAGCAATCACTTGAAAAAAAAAGAGTAAAAGAACAGTATCATCTGTCAATAAACTCACTCTGCATGTGTTAGTGGCCAGGTGACTATGAGGTGACCATGTGGTTAAGCCTAGGGTTTACAGTATAGACAAGGCAGTATTACCCAGTTTTGTAATCCAATAGGTTGACTTTGCAGTGTTCCATGAAGAGAAACATGAACCATGACATGCCTGCTCTCCTCAGAAGCCTTCCTTAGCAGATTGCCAAAAAAGAAGTTTGTAGCTGCGGCACCATTTGTATTTTATTTTCTTCAGAAGATGGCGGTGGGAAAGTTTCCGGGCCAGACAGCCTCACATGGGTTTGAAACCAATGAATAAAATTTATGATGCACATAGAGCACAGCAGATTAAATGTATGACAATATCAATTCAACACTTGACACCATAGTTCTCTGAGTGAATAACTCGCATCTAGTTATGTCCAAAAATATACCAAACTCTGCCTTCAGCTCAACCCCTGAGTAATTCAGCACTTCAATTCATGACACCGAGTTCACAACTGCAGGTGTGAGTGCGATGTGCAGTTAAAATTTTCCCACATTTGACAAAGTAAATACAAGTTGTGTTTTAACAAATCTAAAATTCACACAGTAGGGTGATGATAAAAAATATTTTTGGGAATCATTGCAGCCAGCAGAGACGGGAACGAGTAATTGTTTCAAATAACAATCCCCAAGTTCTAAGTCACATACAGTCTTAAATCCAGAGTTATAAACAAGCCAGACTACACATGAAATGAAATGTAAGCTCTATTTAATGTGTCACTGTGAAATAAAACATGCCATGTAAACACATTAAATTCACCAGTTGATTTAAAATAAACCCTAAAAGAGAAGACACTCCGAGACAAGACATTCTAACTTCATTAAACTGGCTAACACCAAGCATACATAACAACTCTCTGTAACTCTTTGTTTACTATTATGATCAGAAGGATGTACACATTCATTTTCATTACTTTCTCAGGAAGCAGAATCCGAGAATAGTCCAGGTATTTTCTACTAGCCAGTAGCAACAAAAAGAAAAGGAAGTTTCTAAGAAAAGGTTTTCTGATGCTGTTTGTAAGCTATAGTAATAAAAAAAAACAAAAACAATAAAATACTGCAATTGAAATGACCGATTTTGTATTTAAAACATCTCATTTAATGTTTAAACCTTACTTTCTCCCTCAAACACAAAGTGAGAAAGAGGAGCAAACGTTCACAAACAGCAATGTGTGACAATAATTTAATCTATAGAGGGAACACAGAGGTTTTTATTTGACCCATTACTCAGTGATATTAAAACAACAGGATGAAGAGTTGAGAGGAGCAACTTCTCCATACCTCCCTTGCTTTCTTATTTGACTACATATCAGCATTTCTGGTTCTTGTTATGGTGCCATCCATGCAGCATGAAATGCTATGCTAAAACCACACGCCATATAAATCAGTCATTCGTTTCTCTGTTCCATTGAGCCACATTGGTGAGCTGCCACTCCCGTATTCTGGCATGTAGCTCAAGCCAAATGTGTCCGAACTGGAACGTACTGCTGCTGCAGGCCGCAACTAAAATGGTCAGTTTAACAGCATAAAGACATTAAAATGTAGAAAACATAAGCATGTTAAAAAATAGGTAGAATAACTGAATCGTGTAATCAAATTCATAGCCCAAACAACTGAATCTATGTGAGAAATGATTTATTAATAGTGATTATGATTATTATTAACAGTTTTATACTTCAGTCATTCATGCCAAATTGGAATATTGGAAATTTGCCATTTATAGTCAAAAGTTAAGGAATATAACAATTTTTAGCCAATTATATAGTGAAATCCTATAATCATGGTACCTTTCTGGCATCTTATAATAAATACGATGGACTGTACGCTGACCCATTTTCACCCTTCAACCTCTGCTAATAATAATTGCAAGAGTGATTTTCAGAGGTGGCTTGATACATACTGCCACTAGCATTTTAGATTTGTGGATAGCAGTGATAGCTTTTCATTAAAAGATGTTCTTGATTATATTTATTGTATTTCCTTTAAAATGTGCACAAGTTTTAACTGCAATTTTCTTACTCGGATTATCAAATCTTATCTAAAAAAATTATTAACTTATTATAGCTGATACATAGGACTCAAAGTGAGTCATGAGCCTGGGAAATTCATTATCACGTAACTTGAGGCGCAACACCCACTACTTATTAGTACTGTGTTTTCTGTTCCTTCTAGAGGTCCGTAACCTAATAAATGAAACAAAGCGGACAAACTTAGCAAATGAGCCATATTTGCTTTCCCTTTGTGCTCAACAATGTCTCTGGGGCAATTGATTACAACATGTGCACAACACAGTGATGTTACTGAGTAGGAGTGTGTGGAAAGGACTGTAATTTTCTAATAATATGCAGTTATACAATTCTATATGCTGTTTTATAATTAATATCTAAAGTAGTTAGTATCTGGCTTGAAGTGGGGTTCCTAGTTATAGCTTTCTATTGTTTTTTAAGCTATTTTGATTTGTATAGAACAGAGGTCATTTTTATATTAGAAGACAAAAAAAACTACAACAAAGAAACTAGCTATTCACACAGGTAATATGTAAAGGTCTTTGCTATTGGAGAAATTAGCTGGTGTCAGGAAACAATTTCCTTTCCATCATTTTAGTTATAAAGGTGAAATAAAGAACATCTAAATCAATAAGGCTGGGCAAAGCCAAACGAGGTGACAGGAACAGAGTTAAGTCTGGCCGATGTAACACTGTCTAAAGCACAGCAGCAATGGTGAACGGTGAAATTTACATAACCTATGCTGAGAGAAAAAAAAGATGGGGGAGGCATGGACAAGGGAAATTAAGTAATTATCCTTTCAAGTCTAATTTGCAGCGTTGCTGAAAATTAACCTATGCAAATGAAATCCACCAGGAACTTAATATTACTCAGCTGACCGCTACGTGCTCCGGTTATCTTGCTATTTACTCTCTTACTGTAAGTTTTTATCGCATCTATGGCTCAGCATTAAGTTGTAGCACATCCATCTTTACAAACAAACTCATGAGCAGGTTAAAATACTGCTTGCATGGCCAAAGTTTATAATGGACTAGAAAATCATACTGATACTGTCTAAGGTCAATAATATAAGTATTTGTCTGTTTGTGGTTTTTCATTTAAAACATTACATCTTCATTAGTCAGTATTTGTGGGAAAACAAAAGAAATAAATAAATAGTCCAACATAAGATATACAGTATGCTAATAATTTACAATCATGTAGTTGATGTAGGGGAAATGGTAGCTCAATGCTTAGAGCTCTAGGTTACTGATCAGAAGGATGGTTGTTCATTGCCAAACCGCCAATATTGGGGAGTTGAGTAAGGCCCTAATCCCTCTCTGCTCCAGGGGCACTGCATCATGGCTCCCTCTGCTGAAGTTGGGATATAATAAATGTAATAAAAGGTTCTTCTTTTTCTTCTAACACTATAAAATAATAGCATGTGGAATTATGCACCATACGAAATATTCCAACATCTGAGGAAAGGGAAAAATTATTAGAATTTACTTCAATGTCTTAAACTAATGGAGGGCTGCAAAAGTAAGAAGGAGAAAAAAGGCCAGTGCTTAAAAGAGGACACGGTTGCCAGTTTATTGTAAAATAAACTAAAGAGAAAAACATTTTTTTTTTAAAAAACAACATCTCTACAGAAAACATTTTAGAAAAATGAAAGTGGTCTTTATCCCTTTGAAATGTAAAAGTGTCCAGATTTGCACAGCACCTTTGAAGAAATCTTATTATTAAAATCCATTGTCTGCTGTGGCTTCCATTGAGCGCGACTTTAGAATTTTTAAATCGATGGATTTTTCTCCTGCTTTAAGAATTATGTTCTTTTTTGCTTTTTCATTTTCTATCTCGGCTAAGGATTTCAACTTGGAATGGTCAGCATGACTCTTTTATCCAATGAAAGCACACACTTTCCCTGATACGTCTCTGCTTTGACATCCTCTGGCAGCTGCTATGGGCCTCAGACCACTTAGTGCATCATGTGTATATGTATGTATGTATGTAGGTAGATATGTATGTTTAAAATATTATTATTATTATTATTATTATTATTATTATTATTATTATTATTATTATTATTATTATTATTGTATAAAATAGTGTAATGTGTTATGTGATGTGGTCTTTGTCATGCACATTCTGCTTTGAATTTCCTAACCATGTAAAAAAAGAAGAAGGGAGGAACGATTGATGACTTAATGGCTGTCATTTTATCTGTGTACTTTTATTTAACTGTAAATCTCTTTGCTTCTACATGATGTAGCCTTTTTAAGTACTAACTCTAAAGGGGACTGATGCCTCATCTTTCTTTCTCTCCATCTCTCTCCTTCTGTTTCCATTAATCTGCTCTCTCTGATCATGCACTTATAATTTATGAGGAGCACATCTGAGTAGAGTTTCTTCTCTTTTTACCCTGACAGTGCAAGTGTTTTTCTGAAGAATCTTAACATCATTTTCCTACTCCCTCCCTCTCAAGCGTGAAAAGAGTGGATCTTTCACCTCTCCTGCTCTTTCCAAATGCACTACCAACTTTAAGTCCTCTCCAGGACCCTGTGCAAAATATTCACATCTAAAATAGTCTCTATGTTTTCACATCATATGTTGCAAAATGACACATGCACCCACAAAGATGACATTCTAAGTTACAGCAGACTCCTCTGCACGAGAACCTTTAGCTTTTTTAATTCTAACGGGACAAAACGGAGGTGCACAATCTCAAAAGTTGCCTAAATAATTGATGTTGTGGAGACTCTGTATTCTGACTTGTACATCCAGGGGTGGGCCACCTCCCATCGGCTGGCAGCAGTAATTGGAGGAATCATGACAGCATAGAGTTAAGTGCTTCGTTCACTCTGGGTGAGGAATGTGACACTCGCACACAGCTGCACTCATAAGTGTAGACCTTTTTTCCTCTTTTTCTCTGCACCTATTTTAAATGTCATTTCTCGTGTGGGAATCTGTCAGTCATTTTCTGGGTGGCACAGCAAATATGCTGATAAGATGTTTGGGAACTAAGCTGAACTCGGATAAGAAAACTGGACGATGGTCACTCGGTGATGTCGTCAAGGTGAAAAAAAAAGGTCACAAGATTATTAGTAAGAATTGATAGGTTTCCAGAAGAATTCCAGAAGATTTCTTTAGAATCTGCAATTACAGTACTAGTTTCATATCATTTCTCTTTTCTCCACTTTTTTCTTGAACATTCTCCTCTCTCCTTCCTTCCATATTCTCTCATAGCCCTTTTTGCTACCTGCATCTTTCATTATTTCTCCATCTGTCATTGTTGTCTTTCTAATTGAACTCTCCTTATCTTTCCTGACTTTATTCTCTCTCTTGCTACAGTAACTCTACATCATCTGCCGTATCCCTCTCCTTTTTTCCATGTCAGACTTTTTTGATAGAAATGTAGGTTATAACAAGTGTTATTTTCATTCTTTATAAGTCACATGGTTCAGAAATGTTAAGAAATTTTCTAATAGAAATGTCAGAATGGAACAAATATTTCAGGAACAACTGTAAGTGAAATACAGTCTTGGGTTTCTTTCCGATTACATTCAGTAAAAAAACTCTTTTTGGTTGGATCCTTTAAGAAAAAAATTGATTAGGTTCACTTTAGTAAAAGATTTGGTTGCAAGTTTGTCTTAGCGGTTATAGCTTTTCAAACTTGCTGCTTATGCTTGTAAGAATTCCTATGAATTTCGCATGAGGCTGAAATGTGACTGCAGTGACATGCATGTAACGAATTTCCTTGATATCAGCCAAAAGGGTTAAAGTTATGAAGAAATCATTTTAAATAATAAATAAAAAAATCACATATGTTCCAAATATTCTTATTAATTATATGTTTCAGTGCCTACTGCAATGTCTTACCAAAAAATAGGCATATTTAAAAAAAGCTGTAACATGGTAATGTAGACTATATGTTAAAGAGAGTGAAGAGGGAGTGAGTCACAGGTACCATGTCTAGTTTTATAAAGTTAAAAACAGGGAATTGAACAAAATGAGCTTCTGGAGTCACAGGTTTTGCTTCTACTATAAATTATGTTTAAAGCCAAAAGTGGGGAAAAGTGAATAATCAAACATTTTCAATTTAACTATAACGTGAATGGTCAGTCCTGAGTATTTGCAGTGTATGTTAGTGTTTTAAATGTTTATATGTTTGAGTGTTGCAACAAATATGATGTCAAGTTCTGGTGCACCAACCAGCACAGTGTCCAAGGAAAGTGAAGTTACCTGTAATGTTATTATTTTAAATATTGTGACTAACTTTTTACAATTTTTTTTATGATTTTAAAATTCTCTTAATGAATAATAATTCAATCTCAACAACAAAAATAACTTGTACAAAAATGCCCTTATACAACACATTAAAAACAATGAATAATAATAACAATAACAATATCAACAACAACAACAACAACAACAACAACAACAACAACAATAATAATAATAACTGAAGGCTCTGTTCAGTAAATATTCTAATATTCTAAATATTCTAATATTTTACCAGAAATCTTTCATTAATCTTCATTAATCTTTCATACACATGTGCTCATTTAAATCATTGTTTTTCTTTTTAATACATGATTCATAATTAAGCAGCTCTACCTGTTTACCAATCTTGTTGAAGCATGCTAATTCAACTTGCTTTAAACTTACAGTTTAAACTTTTTGCAGTTTAACTGTCTCTAATTCAGGACTTCTTTCAACGGCTTCTCGAAAAAAGAAAGCAGAATCCCACCAATCTTCTCTGCACCAATCGGAAATGATAATTTCTTAAAGAGTAAAATGCTTTGCATTTCTTAAAGAGTAAAATGCTATCTTGACTAATAAATGACAAAAAGTATTAATAAGGTGTCTGATGGCAGGTTAATAGTTGCCTTTCCACCTGATTAAGGAAGATGGCTGTAAGCTTTTACTGTTTTGTTTACTATTTGTTACTATTATCATTTTGGAATCATTTGATTGTTTTATATACATATATATATATATATATATATATATATATATATATATATATATATATATATATATATATATATATACACACACACACACACACACATTTTTTTTACCATAGAATGCTTGGGTTAGTGCTCGAGTAAGTCCGGTGCCCACGGCCTTGCAATAACTAGAGAAAGGCATCTAGTATTGCTACAAGCCTGTGAAAATGCTGCAAAAAACGTTATCAGACAACATTTCTCAGTGGCAAAGACCAACACTGACCTCACGGACTGAGGTGCCCTTGAGCAAGGCATCAAACCCCCCAAATGCTCCCCGGGCACCGCAGCATAAATGGCTGCCCACTGCTCCGGGTGTGTGTTCACGGTGTGTGTGTACACTGCTGTGTGTTTGCACTTTGGATGGGTCAAATGCAGAGAACGAATTCTGAGTATGGGTCACCGTACTTAGCTGTATGTCACGTCATTCACTACAGTACTCTGACATGTATAGTCCCTGCTTCTGAGCAAATGACATCTGCAGAAGCCTCTGGTGATCTTCAGGGCTGGATGGGACACTGAATAGACAACCTGGTGCTCACTTAACCATTGTTGCGGGTTTGGAGCTTCATGGTTAGAGGTTGGAGATGCTAGCAATGGTGGCAGTCTAAAGACAAATCTCAGCAATTCAGTGTCAGAAAAAGGTGAACCAAAAGTTTGCAGTCAATGGTTCCAGTCATTTTTATCCAGGGTATCTTCCCAAATTTATTTACTGTAGCAATAAAGAAAAAGCACTGACCTCAGAAAATAGAACCTCAGTATAAAAGAACCAAACATGTTTGCTGACAAATATCAGCTTCTGGAGTGGTTTACCACAGATCGTCAAAGGTTCTGCAAGTCAGGATTGCAGATGTCAGTTCAAGTACTTTTACTGGCTTGGGAGCAGTAAAGGTGATGTTGGAATGGCAAAAGAAAGTAAAGAAAGCAAAGGAAGTCTCTTCTAAAAAGCTCTTGAAGGCTTCAAACAAAAACCCTTACAAATCCAGTTAGACCTTTGAGAACTGACATGTTTGGCAACACAGGAGAGAAAAGATTTTGCTACTCTTCCAAAGTTCTTCAGAAAATTTGGCTCACACCACAGTTCATGATCAGTTCAGTAGTGCATCTGTGAATGTGTATTACATCAAGTCTGGATACTGTTTGCAACTTTTATAATAATAATAATAATAATAATAATAATAATAATAATAATAATAATAATAATAATAATAATAATAATAATAATAGTATTACAGGGGTGGCCATACTTGGCACCATCTTTGTTACTCAACACAGTTGATTAAGTTTTGCTTTACTTATAGTTGCTTACCCTTTTTTTAAGAAGAAATGATGAAAAATAGTTTTCTTTCTCTACAGGTGCACTGAATCTATCCATTTTATCTCTGGAATGGGTCATATTTCATAAAATTAAACCTGACCTGTGTTTTACAAAAGAGCAGCTGCAGCATGTTCAACTGGGAAATTCCTTTTTTTGTGAGAAATGTGAACGTACTTTTATGTGTATTAAGCATTGATCATGGCTTTCTTTCTGAAACCTTGCCAAACTCATGGGAAATTCTTACTACTTGGAATAAGCAAAGGTGAATCCCAGATGAGTCATCATGCTGTTTGGATTTCATTCAAAATCATTACAAAAAAAAAATCATAATAAGTGGTAACCCTTCATTTCTCTGCTTTCCACATTTACAGTGTGTAAATATGTTATGCCAAGTATCTGTAACAGATCATTATAATTATTAGAAACATGAATTCGAACTATATTAGAAATATATTTTTATACCTACTACAACTTCATTGTACAAAGTGTGAATTTTTTAAATGTCAAACCAGATTTGATAGATGCTTGCAAAGTTTTCAAAGCAGAGCTGAAATTAAATGTGCAGGATTGTAACAAACATTACTATATCGACTTAAAGTGTTGTGGACATTGATGGCAGTAATAAAACCATTGCTTCTATTAGAGAGCATCACAGTATCACATTCTATTTCATAGGGAGAATAAATCTGTTTAGAACAGAGCTAAATTATGATGCCATGTTATATTTGACATGGGCATGGTGCCTTAGTGTTTTGCATGTTTGCCCTTGCACCTCTGGGCTTGGGGGTTCTAATCATGCTTCCAGTCTGTGTGTGTGTGTGTGTGTGTGTGTGTGTGTGTGTGTGTGTGTGTGTGTGTGTGTGTGTGTGTGTGTGTGTGTGTGTGTGTGTGTGTGGGTGTTCACATGTTCTCCCCATGCTTTGGGGGATTAGTAGGTATTGTGCAGGTCACATGAACTATTAATCGTGACTTCCTTTATTTCAGCTCTTGGCCAGTGTATTTTACTAATTTTGATGTCATATTAATTTGATTACACCATTACTATATGATTTCACATGGTTATATTATGTCATTGTTTATTATTTATTATGTATTATTATTTATCTCTTTATTATTTATTATTCATATGTATTATTTCTAGCCCTTATATGAACTTGATTACCAATTTGTCCCACCAGACTACAGCTTTTTCTTTAAGAGGTATTTTAGAAAATCTCAGACAAACTGTTAAAGGCTAATTTGCACAGAAATGACACTTGTTGATTAACCACCGTTCTTACGAATCATTTGGTTGCCATGATGAATGGGAAGGTAAATAAGAAGGTTGCAGTCGATGTGAGAGACCTAATTAAGTATAGTCTCTAAAATGCTAATTTTACTCACATGAGAATGAGTTTCAGAGAAATGTTGCAAACGAATGTAGCTGACATACAGCTGTGAATTAAGCAAAGATAGGAATAATTGTAGGAGTTGACTGCGTAACTGACTTTAAAGGTATATAATCTATATTTCAGACATCACATAGCTTGTGTTTTAGAAACACACTATTTTATTATATTAGACCTACAGTACATATAGCCTGTATAAGATCCTGTATAAGATATGATATTAAACCTGAATTGCAACTTACATATTGATTCTGCAATGAATGACCCGATTCATTTTTTTCATCTGGTTTTCAAGTTGTGATTTGCATGTTTTGGCAAATACTAACAGCACATCAAGAGTGTCTATATTCCTCTAGGAGATTCTTGAATGTAGGCTGTCTTGTAAGAAACCCTGCAATTTTGATTAAGTGTTCATTGTCTCACTGACGCAGTCGACTCAAGAGAAGTGTCACCTGGCCTACACAAATGGTCCTCCTGGTGCTTTCGATCAGCAAGAAACAAAGTGTCATGTAATACAATCCAGTGTAGTGGAGGATGAGGGATGATCCCCAGCTTGGAAAAAGCACTGAACAGCAGTAGTATGAAACCACTGTGAAAGAGCATTATATATACACTCCCACCTAGTATCAGTTCAACCTTTCTGCTCTACTCCACAGATTAGACTGATAGCAAATCATCCTCTGAGTGTGATCTGAGAGTCGAGAAGCTCCATATCAGTGTGATTTCTGTACATTTCTCTCCCCAGACTCATCCTATAAACCCCTAAAACCAAATTCCTCTTGATACACACTTCTTCTTAAAAGGGTTGTGTGTATGAAATAGTCTTTATTAAACCAAGAAATTAAATCATGCCTTTCTTATATCCAGCAGCTAAAATGCTAATGCTTCCATTTTAGACTTAAAATATAAGAAGGGGGCAGAATTGTTGACTCAAGCTTAATTGGCTTTTGACCAAGTATGCTTGCAATGTTATTGATAACTGGAGGGAAAGCAATGGAAGGGCCTTTTTACTTGTTATTCAAAAAAGAAAAGAAGGGAGCAGGGTCATTTTGGTGGAGAACAAAATGATTGGTTTTCTTTTAGCTGAGGCGCTGATAAGATGAGAGCAGGATTTCAAAGTCTCCCTTAATTGCAAGTTAATGAAATACAATTTATGTTGCTTTGATTCTGTCAGGAATGGGGAGTGTGTGAGTAAATTGCTAGGCACAATAGGCATAATTTTTCTGCTAGTGTGCAGAATACTTGAAACATATTGAAGTTATTATTATTATTCAATACAATTCACGAGGATGGGGAAAATGCAAATACTGCAGGGAAAAATCAGACTTCTCTGGCAATCATCCAATGAATAGTATTCAGATTTTGCTTCAAAGCTCAATGGCTAGCATAACTAATAAGTACACTGTTAGCATCTTGCAAGCTGCTGGCCAAAATATTTTTATGCTCATAATAAGCGATCATAATTTCAAATAGATTTGCCATTTTGTGTTGTTATTCCTGGGTATGTATGATTTTATAAAGTTACCTAATAGTTTGCTAATATAAGAGCAAACTTACATCATAACAAACTGACAAATACTTTATACATTTTAAACAATGTTTAAATACTTAAAGGAGTTTAATGAGTTGTGACATAAGCACCAGATAAATATCTGTAAGCATTTGGACCATAACTTGATATCTGTTCATAAAGATGCTGAATTTATGAAAAAATAATGGAAAATATTAAATACTCAGCATTTCTTCATGCTAACTGTTCAGTAAGGACATTTGGAGTGTGTGTATACCGAAATTATCATCAACAAGACTAAGATTAAGATCAACTAAGTCAAGAGAAAGATTAAACACTCAGCAACCATGCTGAGCTATCGTTCTGACAGAATGTATACTTCTCATGTTATATTAACTAAATGCTGCTTTAGTTCAACTTACATTTAATGTCCATGAGCTGTAAATAAAGAGTTTGAACAAAGTGCATCGAGCAGGGTGAACAGAAACAGTTCAAACATAGCCATAGTTGTGTAAACATAGCCACTGATGTGAGGAACCTATGGGGAATTTGTCATAAGATGTAGCATATAGAACCAAATCTATAGTGTTTACTGAAAAATGTTTAGATTGCAGATTTCTCCTTTAATCTTATACGGAACAGGTAAAATATTGTATTTTTTCTATAGAGGACATTTAGCTACTGAATTGCAGCCTTTAGCTGCCATGCTGTCACGTCTCCCACAAATAGGTGCTTTGGGACAACTAAGCTGCAATCAATAATGCCCTGTGATTATTCATATAAAAGATTCTCTGCTAGGAAAATGAGTCATACTGTCACAGTTAGCTGGTTATCTCTCTTTTCATTTTTTCTGTTCATATGATAGATCAGCAGGTCTTAACTTGGGGATTGCAAAGTGATAGCAGGGGTCTCAAAAAAAAAACAAAAAACAAAAGAAAAAACAAAAAACAAAATACTTTTATATATGTATAAAATATGTATATATTTTATAATAATTGTATAAAATTCTTGCTTAACGGCACTGCAAATGGTGTCATGATATAATTAATTAACTGCTGATTAAGGAAGAAATCACCCTTAACAGTTTGTAGTTCATTGTCATTATTGCTTGACTGTTGATTAGACATGGAGCAATTTCATGTGAAGAACAAGTATAAATATGGAGCTAGACTTATGATTTAGCAATGATCTCTTCCTTAGTCCCACTCAGACACGACTGGACTGACTCACATCATCTATCTAAACCCAACCATCACATTGATTGAGTAATCCAAAACATTGCAGTTGTTTTAAGTTAAATTAACATTTATCCATTTAGAGGGGCTTACAAAACACTGTTCTTTAGGTGGGTCAGACTCACACAAAGGCTAAGAACTACTGCTGTAGATAGTTAGATAGTTTGATTTGTGGAACATTATATCCGTATATAGTTTTAACATCTACAGGTTCCTGAACTGAAATATGTTTGCCATTTGCATGTAACCAGAAGAAAAGTTTCAATTTTCATGTTTTATTTGTCATATAATGTCTTTATATTTCCAGTCTTTGCCTGTCAAAACAATGTAAAACCTCTAGTTTCTGATGAACTATTCCTGGCATATTACTATTCCTTCATATCATTTCACTGTCATTACTGTTATATGCCTAGCCTTGAGTTATTTTTATACAGATTTGAACACATTACTGCTTGTTACAGATGATGTATGTTCTTTTAATCTGAGGTCAAATAATGGAAGATCAGGCCATAAGGGTTTGAATGGAGATCAGGGCATGCTTCCTTCTGCACTAGTTCTGGATTTATATAGAGGCCATGAGGCCTAGGACTGCACTAGAATATTGGAATTGCTTAGACAAACATTTGCCAGCATTTTCTATGCCACAGAAAGCTAAAAGGCATCCTGCAGATTAACGTGCGATAAACACAATAGAAAAAAGGGTAAAACCCCCTTGGCTTTGGTTTTAATGTGTCTATCGATTCTGGCAACTGCCTACACAACCCTGTCTCAAACTCTCTCGCTCAGATATGCTTAATGTCAGCACCTTTCTTAACTTCAGTGAAATCCCTTCCTTTATTTAAGTCAGCAGCAAGTGGACATCAAACCCAACAAACGTGTATGCATGTGTTTGTGTGTGTGTGTGTGTGTGTGTGTGTGTGTGTGTGTGTGTATGTGTGTGTGTGTGTGTGTGTGTGCATGCTTATATATATAGCTAAGATCTGATCGGATATCAGTTCCAATTCACATGAATACAGAGAGAGAGAGAGAGAGAGAGAGAGAGAGAGAGAGAGAGAGAGAGAGAGAGAGAGAGAGAGAGAATATTACTAAATATACTAAAAATACTTGGGGATAGCTATTGTATTTCATGCCTATATACTATCCAAAGAAGACGGTTTTTGTTATTATAATGCAAGAGTTGCATTATTATAGAAAATGTCCTTCACTACTACCATGATAAAATACATACAGTGCTAGTTTCTATTCGAAGATGAATAATGCTGCTGACAACGTATTGTTTCGGCCAGATACAAATAAACGTAATGTAATAAAGTCTGTGAACATTAAAATAAATCATTGTATAATAAAGTTAATATCCTGTAAATTCAATTCAATTATTAACAAAATGTTGAGACAATTTTTCTTTCCATCCATCATGACATATTAGTTCAAATGTAAGAAAGTTTTTACAGCTCCTAATTTGACTTTCTTCTTCCTGATTCACTCTCTGACTGTATTTCCATCAGTGGCTAATTACAGACATAATTATCTAAACAACATTATTAACATTACCGAGACTCCAGCACTGAAGACTGCATTGCCAGTTTCAATTAAGCCTTTCTGCATAAGCGATGTGAATACTAATTAATCAATTAATATTCTGTTAGTCCTGTTTGGATTTGAAGATCATCCGTCTGCGGCATCAATATGCAGAAAGGATGCTGTGTACTACACTTGTTCTGACATTGAGTTCTGTCATTGTTCCAAATCTAGTGCAATAATGTTATCCAACTACCTAATGAGAAGGTAGGAAACAAGTACATTTGGTACAGATTAAATCTTAACAAAAAAACAAAACAAAACAATGTACTTCTGTTTCTATAAATATGTAGTCCACGACTCTTATAGTCAGCTAGAAAAGAAATACCACTGAGAAAAATGTATATCTGCAACAGAGGTCTGTGTGTACTACTATAATACTGCTGAAAGGGAAATAAGAAGCTATTTACAGTTTTAAGTGGCAAAACTACCAGATATTTACTTTTTTCTTTTTTTTACATAAGTTGATACTCAGGAGGGCGAATTCAGATGCTGAGCATGATTCTAGTCGTTTTAAATATTGATTTGATGCAGAAAGTCATGTTTTCCTTTGTTTTATTCTATGTAAAAGCATAAAGGTTTCCTCAAATAGTGTGACTATGAGTATTTAGGATTTAACTTGGTTTTCTACACAGTTTATCTATCACATACATTTCTGCAATGTCTCAGGTCTGTGTGCTGCAGCTATGTTTGTAGGTATTAATCGACTTTGTGATTTTGCTTAACAATGATGGAAAGAATATTTAAAAATGACTGACAGTTGCCAAATTTGCATCTGACTGATACTAACACCTTAACCGACATAACCTTAGTACTGAATCCAGTGAATTAAAACAATACTTACTCTTTCTTTCTTTCTTTCTTTCTTTCTTTCTTTCTTTCTTTCTTTCTTTCTTTCTTTCTTTCTTTCTTTCTTTCTTTCCGTCTGTCTGTCTGTCTGTCTGTCTGTCTGTCTGTCTGTCTGTCTGTCTGTCTGTCTGTCTGTCTGTCTGTCTGCAACATGGAGTCTATCCCAGGGAACTTGGGACACAAATTAAGGGACACCCTGAATGATATGCCAACGCATTACAGAGCACAATCATGTACACACACTTACAGTACAAACTCACTACACTACAAGTTTAGAGACACCAGTCAGCGTACAAGGCATGTCATCGGACCGGTGTAGGAAATCCCCGAAGCACAGAGAGAATATGCCAACACTACACATGCATGGTGGAGGTGGGATTCCAAACCCAAACCCCATGCAATTTGCATCAGATAAGATGTTCACCATTATCTCATACTATACAGTACAAATGTTGATAAAGAAGTTTTTTCCTGTATTGTTAAATCTGTACTAAAACATTAAATTCACATTAAACAAGAAAAAATGTTTGTATGTCAGTAAAAACAAAATAAAAAACAGAACATTACACGAGAGCACTTTTTAGACAAAAAAAACCTCATGCAAGCTGTTTGGTTTTGCTTTGCCTAAACTAGAAGCATGTGCAATAGTCAAAGTCTTAAGAAGAACCGTGGCAAATTCTCCCATATGCTCAGTAAATCTTACCAGATAATGTCATTATAAAACCTCACACATTGTACCTGAGTCTACTAATTCTTAAAGAAAAAGCAATAACAACAACAACAACAAAAAACAAACAAACAAACAAAAAAAAGAGCAACAAATGCTGCCTTTGATTATTACTGGTTACTGTGTTTTATAGTCTTTTTTTTAATTCAAAATTCAAAACTGAATGGGAAAAAGTTATGTAAGTAAGAATTTTAGTACTCATAGTGTTTAAAAACCTATTTATTTCAAACCATGGTGTTTTAAATTATCATATAAAGACATTACATGACTAAAAAAACTTGAAAATTGAACATTTTTCATCTGGTTACATGCAAATGGGAAACATATTTCAGTTCAAGAACCTGTAGATGTTAAAACTATATACAGATGTTCCACAAATCAATTTTCTGTTCTGAACATATTCACACCGTGAAAAGAAACAACAATGATTATTTCTCCTCACTGCATATGTATCAGTATATTATAAGAACAAATGCACAGGGCAAGCTATCAAGACCAATTCACTGATCTAATGTCAGGAGTTGAACATGGAGATACTTACCACTGAGCTTAACAGGTTCTAGCTTTCAACAAAAAAATCCTCCGTCACTTGAATAAGATTGTGATTTGATATAGATTTTTTCCACTCATAAAGGCATTCATAATTCTTACTGTGCATTAATTAGTGTTTCTGAATTGTGGTCTTATGTTTCAGAAGAAAAAAAACAAAAAATAAAAACTGTTCTGTTTACATTTTTAACTCCCTGTCTTTCATTTTCATTCAAACTTTTAATCATGCCGTATGAATCTTCTTTTGTGTCATCTTTTTCTCTCTCCACCCACCACCTCCTCCGTCTTGTCTTTCTGCTTCATCATTCCTCTTTATACACCACACCCCCTTTCCTTTTTTCTCCTTCTCTCTTTTGTTTTTTAATTATAAATGGCTCAAAAGGTTTGGCCAGGTTACAAAGCTGAGCATGCTATAAAGCACCACTCTCTCATCTGTAATTAGTAATTAGATGCCATGGCTAGCAGGACTCAGTCCACACCGTGCTAGCTAGATTAAACTCAAGGGAACGACCTGCCTCAGATTTTACACTGCATTGAACATTTAACAAATTAAAGATGGGTTATTCATGAACAGCTTAATTGCAAAGAGCATATGGTGTATTAACTCATAATCAGGATTAAATCAAACAAAAAAAATTGCTAAAAATTTGTTTTTCTGGCATTCCTAAGAACTTCTAACCCTCCTACACCACTGTGCTATTTTCAAATTGAGCTAAAACACATAAAGTACTTAATAGAAGAAAATAAAATATAAAGCCTGACATTTAATTGGCTCTCTGAAGATTTTTGTGGTCAGTGGGCAAGTATTAAAGGAAGACGTATTAACTCGGAAAGTAATTAGGAGATGTTGTTCAGCTTTTAAAAGGCAAAACAAATATCACTGCCAGTGCTTAAGGCATCTATTGGATAATATTAAATAAAAAGTTTCCAAAATGTTTTACAAAACCTGCTCTGCTTTGTGTTACATTGGGTAGTGTTACTGCCTCACAGCTGGCCTAGGTACAATCCTGAGCTCAGGATACTGACTGTGTGGAGATTTACATATTTACGTTCACATTTATGACCTTTAGCAGAAGCTTTTTTTCCATAGCTACTTATATAAGTGCTTTAAAGTCTCTACTGTGGAGTCGGTGTAGAATGAAAACAGACATAAACACTGCAATTTCTGTTTATATAATAAAGTGCTTAATTTAAGTTCCATGTTCATTCTCTCGAATGAAGTGTTTTTGTGCGTTTCCTCTAGGGTCTCTGGCCACCTCTCTCTGTCCAGAAATTGTGTCCACCATGACCCTGATCACTATGAATGAAACAACTGTATGTACACAAAATATTAAAATGTGAAAATTAGACCAGCATTCACCAATATGCTATTGGTTCTGTTCTCTGTCCATGTATCTATACATGTTCTCCTGTGTATGCATGGATTTTCTCCTAACTTACAATAACAACTATACATTTATATACATATATATTTGTCTGCACTAAACTATCTCCACTAAATAGTGCACATATGTGAGTGTGCAAGGTACCATGAAATATGATGGTCAGGTGTTTTTCCCACCTTGCATTTAGTGATCCATGATCTAAATTCACTACAATAATGCCTTCACTACAATAATGACCTATAGGGTCATAAAATAATTTCATTTACAATACAGAAAATAATTATACAGCTGCAAGCAGCAGTGAAGGAACCTGGCATCTCAGGACCACCAGGTAGACAATTAAGTACAGTATGGACACATATGTGTTTAAACTTATTTTTTAGTATAGCACCCCAAGTGGCCAAGTTTCATGACACTCGGTGCATAACCATGATTGCTAATACCAATAAAATGTAAGAAGTTTCGAATCACTCCAACAAAGTGCTCAAGAGATAAACTCACTTTGTGTTTTGTTGTCTTAACCATGGAATTTCATTGGTCACCTGTTTCCACATCATTTGCCCAGAATATTTACTTGTAGGTTTACATGTTAAAAAATTAAAAATATGTTTTTTTTTGTGAATCTAATAGTGTAGATAGTGTAGTCTAATAGCAAAAATGTATTCTGAAGTTTGGCCTGTTGGTGCTGCTTTGGTGCCTGAATACCTTAGACTGTGGTCTATGAGGGTAACAGATTATACCAACATACACCTTGGGTTCGCCTTTAAAACCCATTGAAAAATCAATAATTCCAAGACGGCCAAAAATCAAAATGGCCATAATCAAAATCCCCATGATATTCTAAGCAAGCATTGCTAACATATGGCTGATTTCCAGTTTTGGTTTCTTTTCCATGGAAATTTGGTGTTGATAGGCTAAACAATCAAGGACTAGTTCACAGAAGTAGGTCTTTAAAAAAAATCCAATATGGCAGAAATAAAAGCCAATAGGTGCATTTCAACCGTTACACAACTCTAGGACAAATGATTTAAAACAAGCAAAACGTTACCTTGAAATTTGGCTTGTCGGTGGCACTAAAATGAAGAATAGAATTTGTCAAATATCAGAAAAATCCACAAAGGATATATGGGCTTCCATAGCTCCCTGTAGAGAAAGTATAATAATAATAATAATAATAATAATAATAATAATAATAATAATAATAATAATAATAATAATAATAATAATAATAATATTACAGGCCCATAATTAAATTAAAAAGCTAGAATTAGGAACTGTGAAAGAATATATATTCATTTTGATATTTTTTCATATGGTTTAAATTGCACTTAAATTGTAGGTTAAGAGACAGCCATGCTTTTCTTCACCATTCACCAATTATTTAAAAATGATAATATAGTATATAATATAGTATATAGTATAATATAATTATATTTTATAATTAAATTCTTATTATATTACATATAATAGAATTATATTATTTTTACCTTCAGATTATTTAACAGTGTTTAAATCCAAACCCTGTTGATTTGTGAATATGTGTACGGTTAACAGATGTATAAACAGATAAAAAGCTGCTACAATACATCAATACAATACCTTCTGGCATCTACGTTCTTGCAATATCTAATGTTGACTGGCCTGAATGTTTGCTGCATGTAAGAAACAACAAGTGCAGAAAACATTGTTTCATTGTGTACTAAGGGAAACACTGAATGTTCCTACAGTAGGTGTAAGTAAGAGGGTTTAACCCAATAGTATTATTGTACACCTTTTCAGAATGTAGAGCCCAATCGCCATGTTTTAGGTGTTATTATCTAGGACTTAAGTTCTCATAACACATCCTTGAGTTATATCTGGATTTATAATTCTTTCTGATTATTTATTGATTAATTTGTGTACACACTTTACAATGGATCCAATTAAAGCATCACAGTAGTGCTTGGAATAAATTCTAATTTGTGATAATTCAAATCCACTGTTTACAAATTGCAGCAAGCATCAATCAAGCAGTGCTGATACAATGAATTAATCACACTTATTACTCACTGTGATGATGATTTCATGATAGGTTGTGTGTGAAGGTATGATGAGTTTGACATTGGCTTTAACGGAGTAGGAAAGTCACTGGACTTTTTGTGTGGATCTGGCAGACAAACTGTCAAACTAGTTGTTCTCAATAAATTATAGGACATTCACTCCCATGTATTTACATACAGGTGGAGCTAGACAGTGTGAGTATTCAAAATTACATTTTAAGCTCTAGCTCTTACGGCTAGCACATATGCCTGTGGTGTGTGGAGTTTACACGTTTCCCTGTGCTTTGGGAGGGGTTCCTCCCACTACTCTGGTTTCCTCCCTAGTACAAGGACATGCATTAGACCAGGAGTGTCAAACTCAAATTCACAGTGGGCCAAAATATAAGACTGAGATAAAGTCACGGGCCAAACTGAATATTTATTGAAAAATTAACTGCAACTGATATGTAATGTTCAACCTTTTTCATATGGAAACAAACTTTAGTTTTGCTTAAACACAGGATTTGGAACAACCAGAGCTTGATATTACAAACACATAAGAAATTAAATTCAAAATAAAAGACACATCAGTGGTGTTCATTTTGCAAACTTTGACCATACACATAGACAAACTCTCCCTCATTAAAGGGCCGGGCAGATTTCGAAATCTCTGCTGCCACAATAAAGCTTTACAGCCTTTACAGCAGCTTCACTTTTTGATTTAGCTTTCATGAACATAGTCTGCTGGGAAACCAGACTTTTTTTCATCTCCTCCGCCTTCTGGAGCTTCTGCTTTAAGTCCAGGTCCTTATACTTCTCATAATGTTTCGTGTCCTAGTGTCTTCTTATGTTATATTCTTTCGTTACAGACACGTTAGCTCCGTTAGCACACAAGACCAACAGGTCTGTCCTTTATATTCAGTAACATGGTTGTTTACGACTGCCAGCAGAGAATGTGGGGTGCTTGCTGTTCGTGACTGCGCGTCAATACAGTAGCAAGGCATTCTGGGATTTGTAGTATTAGCGGAGCATGCGGCTAGCCAGCTGTAATGCACATTTGATATGATCTCGCGGGCCAAATATAATTACACCGCGGGCCAAATTTGTTTGACACCCCTGCATTAGACAGATTGGCATCTCTAATTTGTCTGTAGTCTGTAAATGGTTGATGATGTCCTGCGATATTCACGGTATCTTGTGCCTTGCACCCTGAGGTGCCTTGCACCCTGAGGCACCAGACTCTCTGTGACCATGCATAGGATAAGTGGTTCTCAAAAGGGATGGTTGGATGCATAGATAAAAGTTAGACCTGGGCACATCTCATGTTCAGGAAGTCTCAGACTTTAAATTTGTCCAGGCTTTAACACTAGAATGTCCAAATATAAATACAAATATTTGTAAATAGACACAGATACAGATAGTGTCAAGTGTTTGAGTAAGATGTACTGCTGTAGTCAATCCCTAACAATGCATACATCCTCAGTAGACATATTAGAGTTTGCATGTAGAGTAAAGTCATCTATCTTCAGTAACTGCTTCATCAGGATCTGGAGTGTATCCAGGGAACACTGCAGGCATAAGGCAGGAGTACATGCTGGATAGAATGTAGGTCTATCGCAAAGTACCACACACATTCAAAAGGTTCAAAAGGTGAATAATCAATGGATCACACAGATAGCAGACTCTGGAAACTATAGTGTTTACCTCCGGAGACAGTGTGATTTATTACTGCTGTGAAGTTTCTCCACCATGCTCATTGTGTGGCCAGTGGCTGCTCTCTTACATCTACAGCTTTGCCTTTAGTTCTACTGATAGGCAATATGCTTAAATATATTTTCAGTGTTGCATGGCACAGTGGTCTACTTCTTGTGTGTGTAAAAAGGGGTTAAAAAAACTAAAGAAAATCAATCTGAAGAGAACGTCAGAGACATAATCTCCTGCCAATTGCCCTGACATTTCCCTGAGTGTTGTTCCAATCTCACTAATAACAATTAGCTATATAATTGTAACAGTAATTATGATTAAACATTTGGTGAGATGCCAGGGAAGCACTCTCCTGTGTAACTTTAGCATCTTCATTTTTTTTCCACATTGCACAAGAGTGGCAGGGGAGTGTGGGCTGTAGACAAGCCAAACACGCGCCGTTAGCTTTAAGCACGTCCAGCAGCGGAGGAAAAAGCCGAAATGTCTCGATAATTATGCACATCCTAAATACACAATAACATTTCAAATGCACTGCCCTGGAGTGTTATTAACTTCACAATTCTTGTAAACAGCACATGGGAATAAGCAATGTTAAGTATTTCCTAAAAATAAAACAAAATTGTCAATGTTTCAAATAGATTTTCAACAAATATTTAAATATACACACATTTGACAAGGTATATATAGAGTATAGTTGAATTGTATTGTAGTTTTCTGCTTATTATTTGCATATTGACAATGTCCCTTGGTGGGCCAGCGGCAGGACCCCACGCTCTCATTGCAGAAACCTGGGTTCGGTTACCGGGCAGGGAGCCAACCCAACCACTGAAGAGCTAACACTCAGTTCTGGTCTCAAGCCTGTATAAAAATGGGAGGGTTGCGTCAGGAAGGGCATCCGGTGTAAAACCTGTGTCTAATCAAATATGCAGACCAAATGATCAGCTGTGGCTAAACTGAACAGGAAGCAGCCAAAACAACATTTACAGGTTTATTCTTCAAAATCAACAAATGTATTTTTTTTTTAATATTTGTATTTTTATTTGTTAAAAATCTAATTAGTTCATTTTTCTTCTTTATAATATCTATTGTCACCAGACACTATCTAAACTATCACCACTGAATTCTTTTGATCTCAAGGTCTTATTCTGGACAGGTACTTCAATGAAAGTTCAATAAACCAGACGAACGACATTAGTATTTTCTTCCCTTACACCTGTCTGTGAGTTATGGTGGCATTTCAAGAACATTTGAACTGAAAACCTTGGTAAAATACTCAACAGCATGATTTAATGTTTGGCTATAATGTAACTACAAAACAATGCATCCCATTATTTGCTTTAAATGTTGATGAGTAGTTTTACTTCTACACGTTTGACCCCCATCCCTTTCTGAGAGCACTTCCTCCTTGCTCCTCCTTTCTTAACTCAAATCCACCAGCTCATCAATGTGCTCTTGTTGCTAGGCAACATCATCACACATATACTCCCAACAGAGTTTTGAAGGTAATAAAATAATGCCCCAAGATAAACAGAAGCTAAGGTCCGGAAAAGCACAGGAGGGAGTAAGCAGAAGTGACGCTAACTAAGTGTAAATAACTCCTGCAGCTTATGTCTCTGATTGTCTCCACATGCTTCTAATTAAAGGGAGAGAGAGGTTATTATTAGTTAGCTATGTTAGTGTGGGTGCTGAGTTTATTAGCAAAGCAGATGTTATTTTACTTGGGGGTTATCGATCAGGGCTCTGTTTATTTGATTTACCATGACTAACACTTTATTTCATTGGTCTGCTCTCTTTACCATCTATAGCCATGACCAAGCCTAAAAAGCATGCCAAATAACACTTCTCTATCTTTTAGCAAAATGTCATGAAATTTCTCAATAGTGTACAGATTGACCTGAATTTGAAACTGTGATTATAATAATTAAAGCATTAAGGCTTCAAATCTGGAACATCGAAGTAAACCAAAAATGGACAAGCTTATAGTCTAGTAAATCATCTAGTAAAAAACAACAAACATGTTTTCAGCTGACCAGCATTAAACAAAAAACAAAACAAAACAAATCTATTTTTTAAACTACAGAAGAATGTGTCAATTAATAGTCAAATTAATTTTAAATATAAAATAATCACCTTTAAAAAGCAGCTACAAAGATATGAGGCTGCAATGACCAATATATCAGTTTGATAAATGAGCAAAATAATAAATAATAAATCTGTGTATCATATTTTTAAAGGATTTATAACTTCAACTTGTGTGGATGATGTGGCAGCTCAGCTAAATAATTCTGCAGTTCAAAAGATCATATCTGTCAGCAGAGCTCTCATAAAGCAGTGCCATCCTTCCTTACATCATCTGCTAAGTTTTGCCTCGATACTCTGTTTAACTCTGGTCTCAGTAGCACCCAAAAACAAATCTGGTTCGACCTGTTGTTGCTCTCATACTCTGCATTCTGACACTAATCTAGCTTTGGAAGTGCTATTGGAAACCGAAGTGCATGGCACTGAATGCACAATTTCATGATATTATTCACTATACCACACTGCAATTATATTATTTAAGTTATATCTTCTTTTAATGACAATAAAAATTATGGAGAGGAATTCAGAGCAACAGAACAAGATTTAAAAAACCCTACACTTAATATGAAGTTTTAATTAAAAGATAAAATCCCAGTATAGACTTACACAAAGTACACAAGGTACAATTTTTGTAGTTGTACTTACATTCCTTACTATCTGCCTGTGTTTCCTTACACTTTTTACCCCAATTAGCTTACATTAATAGTTAGCTAGTTAATATACTGTATAGTCTGTGTGACCCACAATCTAAATAAAGTGAAAAAACAAAACAAAACAGAAGTTATAGTCTTTAAAGTTGACCTACTTCCAAACAGTAAGCATTGATAGCTGACACTGTTTAGGATCTGTTGATAGATGTTGACAGTCTATTGATGGTGTATTGACTGTAGACTGTCTACAGTGGATCATTCAAAGAGAGTGATGCTGAAATTTTTATATTAGCACTCTTTATTCTAGGGAAAAGCTAGAGAAACACAAGGAAAAAAGCCACATTGTGACGTGAGCTCTTGCTAAAGAGTAAAAACACAAAGTCAAAGGCTAGCAAACAACACAGTAAGTTCTGACATTTGTTATCTTCTTCTATTGCTTTACTATATTTCTATACCATTTCTCAGCATTTACATTTTGAACCATATTTTACGATGTGGCACTGACTGCAAATTTGGATTAGCGATGTGCACTTCTCCTAATCACCATGCAAATCTGTCTCTAATGTTCCCATTGGGCACCTTGTGGAGGGGGAATATTCTGGCTCAAATTGAGAGATGATGAATGCTGAGCCGTGCTTCCGTGAGTATAAGAAATCAGGTCTGCTTAAAAAATAATAATGAAAAAAAAACATGGCGGAAGAAAAAAAAAATCTGAAATTATGATGGTTATGCAAATGGTTTGACAAGAATATATATGACATGGGAAAAAATTGCAAAGCAGAAGTTTGTGTGTATTTGTATATAGTATGTGTGAGTTTAAAGTGTAAAAAGTCTGTTAAAAACAGCAGTAGCCCCTCCTTGAACTGCCACCTTATTGTGGTGGAGGGGTTTGCATGCCTGAATGATCCCAGGAGCTATGTTATCTGGGGTTTCTGCCCCTGGTAGGGTATCCCAAGGCAAACAGGTCCTGGGTGACAGGCCAGACAAAGAGCGGTTCAAAAAGCCCATTATGAAGAATTCAAAATCAAGGTCCGTGACGTCGCCCGGTATGGCGCAACTGGGGCCCCACCCTGGAACCAGGCCTGGGGTTGGGGCTCACATGTGAGCACCTGGTGGCCGGGTCTTACCCCACGGGGCCCGGCCGGGCTCAGCCCAAAGGAGTGACGTGGGGCCGATCTCCCGTGGGCCCACCACCTGCAGGTGGAATCGTAAGTGGCCGGTGCATTGTGGATTGGGTGGCAGTCAAAGGCAGGGGCCTTGGCAACCCAATCCCCGGACACGTAATCTGGCTGTAGGGACATGGAATGTCACCTCGCTGGGGGGGAATGAGCCTGAGCTGGTGCGGGAGGCTGAGAGATACTGACTAGAGATAGTTCGGCTCACCTCCATGCACAGCTTGGGCTCTGGAACCCGATCCCGAGGGAGGTTGGAGACATTGAGTCCGAGTGGACCATGTTCTCCACCTCCATTGTCGACGCGGCTGCTCTGAGCTGTGGCCGTAAGGTCTCCGGTGCCTGTCGTGGCGGCAACCCCCATACCCGGGTGTGGACCCCGGAAGTAAGGGATGCCGTCAAGCTGAAGAAGGAGTCCTATCAAGCCTGGTTGGCTCGGGCTACTCCAGAGGCAGCTGATAGGTACCGGAGGGTCAAGTGAGCTTCAGCCTGGGTGGTTGCGGAGGCAAAAACTCGGGTCTGGGATGAGTTCGGTGAGGCCATGGAGAAGGACTATCGGTTGGCCTCGAAGAAATTCGCCTCGGGAGGGGGAAGCAGTGCTCTGCACACACTGTTTACAGTGGGAGCGGGAATCTGCTGACTTCGACTGGGGATATTCTCGGAAGGTGGAAGGAGTACTTCGAGGATCTCCTCAACCTCACCGACAAGTCTTCCACTGAGGAAGCAGAGGCTGAGGGCTCGGGTTGTGGACTCGTCGATACCCCAAGCTGAGGTCACTGAGGTAGTTGAGAAGCTCCTCAGTGGCAAGGCACAGGGGGTGTATGAGATCCGCCCCGAGTACCTCAAGTCTCTGGATGTTGTGAGGCTTGGTTGAGAATTCGGCCGATAGTCGAACCTCGGATTCAGGAGGAACAATGCGAGTTTCGCCCCGGTCGTGGAACACTGGACCATCTCTATACCCTCGCCAGGTTGCTGGAGGGTTCTTGGGAGTTTGCCCAACCTGTCCACATGTGCTTTGTGGATTTGGAGAAGGCATATGACTGTGTCCCTCGTGGTGACCTGTGGGGGGTGCTCTGGGAGTATGGGGTTCGGGGCCTTCTGCTAAGGGCTGTCCGGTCCCTATATGACCGGAGCAGGAGTTTGGTTCGCATAGCCGGCAGTAAGTCAGACTTGTTCCCAGTGCATGTTAGACTCCGACTGCACTTTGTCACCGGTCCTGTTAATTATTTATATGGACAGGATTTCTAAGCGCAGTTGGGGGCCGGAGTGAGTCCGTTTTGGGGACCACAGGATTTCATATCTGCTTTTTGCAGATGATGTTATCCTGTTGGCTTCCTAAAATCAGGACCTTCAGTGTGCACTGGGACGGTTTGCAGCCGAGTGTGAAGCGGCGGGGATGAGAATCAGCACCTCCAATTCTGTGGCCATGGTTCTCAGCCGGAAAAGGGTGGCTTGTCCCCTTCAGGTTGGCGGAGAGCTCCTGCCTCAAATGGAGGAGTTTAAGTATCTTGGGGTCTTGTTTACGAGTGAGGGAAGGATGGAGTGGGAGATCGACAGGCGGATCGGTGTATCTTCTGCAGTGATGCGGTCAATATACCGGTCTGTTGTGGTGAAGAAAGAGCTGAGCCGCAAGGTGAAGCTCTATATTTACCAGTCAATCTACTGTACGTTCCTACCCTCACCTATGGTCATGAGCTTTGGGTCATGACCAAAAGGACAAGATCCCCGATACAGGCGGCCAAAATGAGTTTCCTTCGTAGGGAGGCTGGGCGCTCCCTTAGATATAGGGTGAGGAGCTTGGTCACTGGGGAGGAGCTCAGAGTAGAGCCACTGCTCCTCCACATCGAGAGGAGTCAGCTGAGGTGGCTCGGGCATCTGTTTCAGATGCCTCCTGGACGCCTCCCCGGGGAGGTGTTCCGTGCATGTCCAACCGGGAAGAGGCCCCGGGGAAGACCTAGGACACGCTGGAGGGACTATGTCTCTCGGCTGGCCTGGGAACGCCTCAGTATTCCCCGGAAAAGCTGGAGGAAGTGTCTGGGGAGAGGGAAGTCTGGGCATCCCTGCTTAGTCTGCTGCCCCCGCGTTCCGGCCCCGGATAAGCGGTAGGAGATGGATGGATGGATGGATGGAGGGTTAATATATGGAAATTTAACCATACTATCAATATAACAAGTTCCGTTAGTATTTAAATAGTTTCCTTTATTATTACAAACTCTAAGGTTGTTCACACTTCTAATAACAGTTCCAATCACTAACAGTGTACAGTTTATTTGGATTGTTGTCATGCCCTGTGTAATTTGTTTTAATGAAAGAATTACTTGTTCATAAATTCATTTGGATAAAAGTTTAGAGCTGAATGGTGGATAGGTACAATTCCAGCCCTGAACTTAGAACTTAGAACAACCTTACAAACTTACATGCTCGAAACCTAACATGGCAGATTGGCAACAGCAATTACACTTCAATGTTTAATTACTCTTCAATGTACAACTACAATTCACTTCAATGTTTAACTTTTAATGATCATTTCAAGGCCATATAATAAGCCCATTGGAAGTCACGTTTTGTTTTGTGTAAGCTACATCGGCTGGTCTGACACAGAATCTTTGATGCTAGGTGTTCTCCAGTGTAATAAATTGCTGTGTCTGTTTCTGGACCATGTTCGACCAACTGATGATTCATGCTGCCTTACCACCCATAGGTATGTTACCTTACATTATTACAACAATATAACAGTAACAAATAATGGGCTCCTGCAGATACTTTTAATGCTTTTTTCCATATTTAAACCAGACACACTTTTCTATGTCTTTGTTTATAGTGTTTGTATACGTTCAGACCCACTCATGCTTTAACCACTGAGGTATTTGTACTTCTGATTTTAGCTGCATTTAGACACACTTTACATTACAAGGCTGGAATGGGGGTCAGTAATTTTTAGTTCAGAACATTATATTGTTGAACATTATATTATATTATATAATTGAACATTATATTATATTATAACGTTATATTTGGTTAAACTCTATAATGGTCAATGGACAACAATGGATACTAAAATTTTATACTATACATTTACCTAAGATAGTACAAATTCATTTTCAATTACGAGTGATGCCCCATGCTTTTTCGAACAGATGTAGTTTACAGTGAATCATGTAAGTTTTTATATGATGTGTCAAAAGAGTTTAAAAGTTTTATGGAAATTATAACCTTCTACACATCCTAAGGCTAAGAATATAGGACTTATGCATGTATATACACAAAATTTTCTCATGTATTCCACTTTACCTGGTGTATTCATGGTTGCAACAAGATAAGAGTTTTAGTCCAGTTGTCCATAAATAAAGGGTTTACATTCTACCACCTCCTGGGAGATCCTCAGAAATTCCCAAGCCAACAGTGATACATAAACTCTCCAGTGGGTCCTGGGTCTGTGGGTCTAATGGGAGCTTACCAGAGGGGCATCCTTATATGGTAGCCCAATCAACCTCAACTGCCTTCTCTTGATTCAGAGGAAAAGCAGCTCTACTCAAACAGCTTTTCCAGTTTGTTAAGCGCTTCACCCTTTAATGGAGATTAAGCATAGCAATGCTGAGGTAAGACCTAATTTCTGCTGCCTGTACTCATGACCTTATTCTTTCACTCACTGACCACAGCTTGGAAATGTAGGTAGTAAAACAGAGATTTCCCCAATGGAGTGGATCTCTTTATGCTATGTATACCTGTATCATATGCTATGGCCATTACAATCAGTGTAACCTGACCCAATTTTAGACTTATGGGGGTTTTGAGAATAATATGTAGAGAGCCATCATTCTCCACTACCATCAGCATTTGGAAGCTGAAAACAGTTCCAGATAATTCAGAGTCTACCACAATCTGTGTTCATTAAATTGCATTAAATGTGTTCTTAAAACTTAAATAAAACTCAAATAAAAAATCATTTTTTACCCAATTTTCTCCCAGTTTACTCACTAACTGCTCTTTAATCACACAAAAACTATTAACCAGGAATAGTGAGGGGTAGTATATGCCTCCTCTGGGGCACAAAAAACCAACCCCCATTGCCATTTTTGCTCTCTTGGACTACCAGCAAAATATGGCTGTGGCATCAACAGAATTCAAACTTTCAATCTGCCAAACACTTTTTTGTTGTGCCACTCAAGATCCTTAAACAATAATACCAAGCAACTTTTTCATAAAGAAATAAAAAAAAAAAAGACACAATGTGCTATTCAAACTTTTCCACTTCCTATGGAAACTTAATGATTGTCAGACGGTAAGAAGGAGAGTCGAAGCCTTGTTAAAGTAGCAATACATCTTCTAGAAGCTTCACTCACGTCTCTGTGAAATAAACTTGGGATGTCTATTTCCTAATAAATATAGTAGCTCTATGTTCTGACAGGTGAGTTGAATACAGGCAGTTACTGTATATACAGTACCTAATCATTCTATCCATCAAATTTAATTTTGTTTTTAGCATTTTACTATTTAACATTAGTGACATGTTTTTGCTCTTTGTTTTCTGTGACTCAAACATAGTTAATATTTTATGAGCAAATAACACAAAGTTTGAGATCCTGTCAAGTGCAGCCATGACAAACATGCTCTACTTTATTTATTTATTTATTATTATTATTATTTTTTAAATTGCATATACATTTAGAAATGCATTACAATAGTATAGTTTCCAAGCAGCTAAGACCATCAACCGTACAGATGTCCTTTACTGCGTAAACACAGGCATGCACAAACATTGAGGCATGCCTCTCATTCTTCATTCTATTTCATACCTTCATAAATCTTTAATCTTGCTCTATTTCTTTCATGGAAAAATGGTGAAAATTTTTCAAGATATGGACAGTCATATCTGTTATTCTCTCCTGTCCCTTACACTTTCTACTGTATATGATACTCAATAGCAGTTACCTAGGATTAGAGCATGAACAGTACACTTAAGCATGGTTTTTAGCCCTTACTCCATGTTTGAATAGCCACAAAAACAGTGCAGGACAACATATACTGTATGGCAGAAGGAACACTTTATGTAAAACTGTCTAAATCACACCACTTTACTCTGACTCTCTCTCACTCATTTCTACCACTTATCTGACTACCTCGGGTCACGGGGAGCCTGTGCCTATCTCAGGCATCATTGGGCATCAAGGCAGTATACACCCTGGACAGAGTGCCATTTATACATTTTACAATTGACAAAAGGTTTAGAAATGCCAGTTCACACAACGTTAATGTATGTCTTTACTATTGCTGGATCAAACACAATTCTAAATTTAAATAAAGAAATGTTTATGAATGGCAGTTCTTTTAGTTTTTCATGATTACAACATGTATATTAAGGAACTATAAGGAATAATACTGGTTAGGACTTTGTAGGACCACCAACTGTCCAATTTTGGTGCTTTTGTGCTCACTGCGTATGTGTCTCAAGATTTGATGTGCTGTGTGTCCTGAGATGCTCTTCTGCTTACCTCAGTTATAAAGAATAGTTATTTGATTTACTATAACCTTCCTGTCAATTCAAACCATACTCCTTTGGATATGCTCCATTGACCTCTCTAATCTCTTAGGCACTCCCTGGATGTTTTTTGTATTTTATACAGTACCATTCTGTGTAAACTCTAAAGACTGCTATGTGTTAAAATCCCAGGAGTCTCTAAAGTAGTCAAACCAGTCAAACCCATCTTGCCATGGTCAACACCATTTTGATGTCATCAGAAGGCTGAATTTTGGTGCTTTTATGCATTGTGCTATTGTGATGTGATTGGCTGATTAAAATATTTATAAATGCATAATAGGTGTACATAAAGTGTCCATTACAAAGAATTGGTGACAGCTCTGGTGACAGCTATGGCATTTTATATTGTTCTGTCTGATGAGAATGTGTATTCTGTTTTTTTTGGTTTTTGGGTCAACATGTAATGTTACTTTGGGATTCGGTTTGTGTATATCAACCTATTAGATCCTTGTGCTGCTATACCTCTTGTCCAGTGTGTCTACATGTCAGAAAATCAGCGAATGTCCAACCCAAAGTCCTTACATCTCTTACATAAGTTCTGCTATGTTGCTGTTTCAGAACAATGTTCCCTTTTCTCCCCTTTACACCAGAATGTCCCTTATAACAATTAATAATGTTTTGTGTGCATGAAATATTAAAAGAACAAAGATCATCTAAAGTACAAAGAACTGAGATCTTCTCCATGGCCTATTCTTATGGATTTTAGAATTCTGCTCCTCAGATTGTTGTCAGTGGAGGTGTGATGATAATTTGTCGTAACTTGTCCCGGAGAGGTCAACGTATTCAATCCTCTGTCATCTTCATCAACATTTTCTGTGAGTGTCATTTGGCTAGAAATATTGTATCTATAAAATACAGCGACACACCGCACACCATTCATGATACACATATAAAAATAAAAGCATTGTGGAGGCAACACTTATTCATTCCTGCCTGCTTTTCTAGAACCATCTCAGTTTGTGAGTTGTTTATGTTGCCAAGGGGAAAGCTGCTGTCAATCAGGATGCGATCTGACACACCTACACATATCTTATCAGGCAGAAAAGCTAAACTTTCTCTAGTATCTAGTTATATTAAATCATAGTTATACAAACAGATTTCTTGAAATTACCTTTGGGAAATGGTATTTAATGATATCTTGTTTCTATAGATAGAATGATGTATCAGAATAAGAAAAATTGATATAAAGCTGTAAATTTCCATGCATTGTAAAATTCCTTGCGATACTATTATAAGGTTGTTTCAGAAAATTCATCAGCTCCTTCACCATCTGACACCCACCGACCAACCTGAACAGTGCTGCGGTATAATAAAAGTGATTATAAAGTCTTATAATACCTTTGTATGATAAAATTAGCAGCTTGAATGGAATATTTTTTATATATATTTCCCAAAATCAAACAGCAGTAATATATATTATTGTAATATTGAACATTATAAGAAGTGGCCTTTGAGGACAACAACCTCCTAATCAATACACAATTTCCGGACTGTATATTTATAATCACACCCTCCAGTATCACACAAATGAGGATGAGGTTCCCTTTTGAGTCTGGTTCCTCTCATGGTTTCTTCCTCTTTTATGTAATGGAGTTTTTCCTCACCACAATCACCTAAGGCTTGTTCATTTGGGATAAATACAAACATCTGTAAATATAAGTCTAATGTTAATCTTGAATTCTTGTATTTTATTAAACTTTGGATAATATGAATTTTTTTGTATTATGTTTTCTCATGTTCTGTAAAGCTGCTTTGAGACAATGTCCATTTGCTACACAAATAAATCTGAAGTGAATTGAAATATATTTCTGGACTGAACATAATGCTTCAGACTGTAGCATGGGGACTAATATGGTAAATGCAAGAAAGCAACTCTATTAAACAGTCTTACGAAAGAAGTTTCCTAGCTAAGGTCTTAGGTTCCTAAATACGGAACAATCTTTTATAGTGAATCATTAATTTCATCTAAGTGCACAATTAAATGGTGACTGCTTTTAGAACAATTTAAAACAAGACTATAAATACCTGCACAGTGCATGTGGAAATTAATTGACATTTTCTCTTGGCTTAGAGCTCCACTTTCCCCATGAGAGTGTTTGATCATGTGGTGTAGGCTGTCTTGTTGGAATAGGCTGAAATTGATAACCCAGCATGAAGTAAACATGACTAACAAAAAAAACACCAAACATCCAAATGAGGCATCTAACATGTACAGTAACAACAACTGTTTATTACCTTTATTGTCTAAAGCCCTAGGGTTTTAATTGCTTAGGGTCCAGGGGTATTTTTGTATTTTACAGGTGCTCCTCTGTGACAATTATGTTCCGAATAGGCCTTTGTCTGTGTTATTGTCTGTACTCCACTGAGAAAATTACAGGCAGAATTACCATGTATTACAGTTTATTTTTTATTTTTGCCAAAGTCAGTTCTGTCTGAAGACATGTGCATGATTTTCTATGCAGTGGTCACCTGGAGTGGGGAAAAAAAAGATGCTTGACTGTCGCAATTAGTCGTATTTAGTTGCATTTGATAATGAAAGTATCAGTGCTGCTTTCCAAGATACTGAAAAAAATCACACTTTCCAGATGTGATATGTTCATCACTAAGGTGTTAAAACCTCCATGGATAAACTACATACATTTACATATATTCATTTAGTGAATGCTTTACTCTAAAGTGACTTAAAAATGAGGAAATTCAAGCAAAGCAATATATCAAGCAGAGAACAATACAAATAGTGCTACCACACTAGAGTTTTAATTGAGGTCTTAAGGAGCAAAGTCAACAGAGTAGAGGTACTTTTATCTATCTATCTATCTATCTATCTATCTATCTATCTATCTATCTATCTATCTATCTATCTATCTATCTATCTATCTATCTATCTATCTATCTATCTATCTATCTATCTATCTATCTATTTATTTATTTAGAGTGGGGACAAGTTAGGGGTTAGCTACGTTTTTAGAAGATTGTGACAGAGGTCACAATGTCCGGATTGAGGGGCAGTGAGCTTGACAATCTGACGCACTGTAACAATACAGATACTGATTCATTGTAAATAAATACATTTTACTTTAAATGATTGGGCAATTAGAGCAGTGCATTTTGAGAGTTAAAAAATTAAAACTCAAAACCTTTAATTTTTAGCCATTTTTAGAGACTGTATATATATGTATATATTTCAATATATACATATATATACATTGAAAATAGTAATTTTGTTCAAGTTAATTTAACATTGAAAAGGTGGTTCAGTGTAACTGTTGGAGCCTTAAGATACAGATCAGAAGGTCATGAGTTTATAATCCCAGCACTACCTAGCTGCTACGGTTTGATCTTGATCTTGGAGAAGGTACTTAACCTTTAATGAACATAGTCTTGCCTCAGCTCTAAATTACTTTAGATAAAAGCATCAAGCAAATGTAATGGACAATGTTTTTGTTTTTACTGTATTATGATTTGGAAGTATCAATTTCAGTGTTCTCTATACTAGTGATACAAATTTAATTGATTCCTTAGGCTGTAAATTTAAGGAACCTGGCAACACAGCTGGCAACATCATTTATACAGTGTGTATGCATAGTGATATAAAGTTTAGCACGGTTATACACAATAAACCTGTAGAAAGGATGTTCATCCTAAGTGCTAAAATAAAAGTGTGGCATTGATGATTCAGGGGTGTCTAGGGTTGATCAGTTTTATCCCCCCCTGTAATCTAAAGAAACAGGCAGATAGTGTTTGAATAAATGGCATGTGCTAACCTGCTACAGCTCCATGTACAGCATTATCTCCTCTGGCAAAATGCATTTTATTCCCCTTTTTTCTTCCTACCAGCCGTAAGGGATTTGTGTAATCAGAAGGGCTTATCCATGAGCCAACCTTGCCACACCTCTGGAGAACACCAAATTTTAATATGAGCCCCAAGAGAGTTTTTTTAAAAATGGAATTTATTTCGTTTACAGTAGGCTATAAACAATACAGTAGAAAAGTCATCACGCTATTTGTGCTAGTTTTACTACATATTTGAAGTTTCCCAAGGCAAGAGAGATAATGTGAAACAAAACCCCAGAACTGTGTACAAAAAGGATAAACGGGAGACAGAGAAAGAGAGATAGGAAAAGTGTTTGTGTATGTGTTCATAAAAGCAATGACCTCGCTGCAGCCAAGGACTCCAGTCCACCAATTGGAGAAAGATGGATTCGGTGGCTCGGAATGCGCCCTGGATTATCTCTGCTGAACAGCAGTGCTACCGAAAGAAAAGATGCAGGGCTCTGCGGCATCTCTTGGAGCCTGAAAAATGAGCGAGGGAGATACTATTTCTTCTTTAATTCACAGTGGGTGAATTCAGGGGCTGTGATAAGCTGCTAGTGATCAACATCCTTCAAGTTTGAGCATAACTGGTTGACTGTTTTTTTACCCCCTTTATCCATGTCCAGACCTATGCAACCTTAAGCCTTGTGTCTGGACCAGACTCTAAAAGAGTATGAATTTTTATTCTCCTTTTTCTGCTAGCTGTGGTTTTTGGATTGAGAGGAGTGTAGAGCATGGGGTTGGAGAGCAGGAGAAAGCCCAATCATGCAGCTAGCACATATGTTCAATGCTCTGATTCATGCAGTGTCCTTGATTCAGCTGAAAACTGGGCAAAGACAAACAAAAAAATATCTCAATGCTTTTTGAAAAAAAAGTTTTTCTTTTATTTTTTAGTATTATTAACATATTCAATAATTATTGAATGTTGTTCATCTCTTTGCAGTTTACAGAATCTCCTAGTGCCTTTTCCAAGTTACTAAGCAAGATCAAATGGATATAATGCGAAATCTATATTAAGTGAGCTTCTGTGTCACAGTGTCAAAAAACAACACTGCCAATGTAATTGAAACAGAAGCTCGATATAGCTTTAGCATTATATTCATTGTAGAATACTCTTTATTCATTTTTCAACACCCACGTCTCAAAATCTAAAAACACATCTTATCGCATCCCTTCTTTTCATGAATTCCCACTACAAAGTAAAAGTGAATCCGCTGTATTCTCTCACTCTGAACAACTCTTAATAATTTTGCTAATTTATTCATTTAACAATGCTAATAGACAGATTGGAATAATTGCATTATTCAAATGAAAAAAAGAAGAACTAACTAGAAAAAAGAAAACAACATCAACATCTAAAAACAACAACAGCAACAAAAACTCCAAAACAATGAGATAGCATGTTATAGAAAGAAAGAAAGAAAGAAAGAAAGAAAGAAAGAAAGAAAGAAAGAAAGAAAGAAAGAAAATGCTTAAGCTAATTTTAAGCTGAAACACTTATTTTAGGTCGCTTATTCCAGGCGACTCAGAACACAAGACAGGATTTACATTTTACATTTACAGCATTTGGCAGACGTACATAAGTGCTTAAATCTCTAACATTGAATACATGGACAGATAACCTGAACAGGATTTGAATTGCAGGTCAGAAACACTTACACACAAGCACTACAGCTTATTTAGAGATGTCAATCAGCCTACAATATATGTCCTTTGACACAGAGAAAACCCCCAAAGCACAGAGAGAACATGCAAACTCAGCTAGGAGGCAAGAATCAAACCCACAATCCTAGAGGTGTGAGGCTAAAATGCTAATCGCTAAGCCACACGCCGATAATAATTCATAATAAATCAGAAATAATTTTTGGAGATGTTAACAATAGAGCTATTCATTATTGCTGTTGTTGTTTTAGTGTTGTTTCATTATTTTGGTGTCAATTAATAATATGATTGCCTATATATTAAATTATACTTTAGCGCTGAATTAATAAAGCTGGTAAGCCTGTCACACACTGTTAATGTTAACAAGGTAACAGCTGATATTCCTGTATTCATTAATCCACACAGCATCATTAAGTGCACCTGGAAAGAAGAAACAGCAATGTCAGTGTGAATATGAAAACTGCCTCTTTTTACTGAGTATATTATTTATTAATAATAATTGTATTTATAATGATGATGATGATTGAATATTGAGAGGAATATGAAATGCAATATTGTCCTCCAATGAATACAATTTATGGTCAATATATATTTTTGTGGACAGCTCATCATCATAGTCATACGTTACCTTAAACTGTTGCCACAAAGTTTAAAGCAGACTATTGTATATGTTTTCTTTGCATACTGTGGTATTATAATTTCCCTTCGCTGGAACTAAGAGTCCTGAACAGTGAAGTCAATAAAGACATAGTTTGCTGAAATGGAAGAACTTGAGCGTCCTGAACAGAGCCCTGATGTTAACCCCACTGAACACCTTTCCCAGACGAGTGGAGCTGGTTATAACCCCACAGTGATGGTCAGGTGTCAAAAACCTTTGCCGTACAGTGTATACGTGTGCCTTAGAGTCTCTCTACAGTGCACAATGTCAGAGGTAATTTCCAAGTAATGTCATGGGGTTAAGTCTTACCTGATTACATGCTTGAATCAAAACAACATAATATCAGATTCAAACCTATCATGGACTCATGATAAGTTTTCATACTTACAAAAGCAGGAACCTTAAAGTGTCCGCATAATTACGGTTGTTTATGTTATTTATTTCACAGCTGATGTATGTTCTTAACTAGTAATGAGCAGTAAGTTTTGCTTAATGTTTTTGCTTAGACATGAAACTATCAAAATCTGACATCTGGTGTAGTTTTGGGTAAAGGCACTCGTTATACCGTTCCTTGTGCCACTCATGAACAAGCCATTTCCCATAATCATCCTGACATTTTACATTCTATATTTGTTGCACACACTTTCTCTACACTTTGAAGGTCACTTCCAAATTATCTTAAGGCATGCAAATTGGACTGTTCATCCTCTGATTTTTAAGCAATAAAAAGTGGACCTTTAAATGTCTCCTGGTTTTTGTAAATTTATTCCGCTTTTCAAATATGAAGAGATAGTGACTTTTATGAGGGTGTTGCTTCAGCAGTTAGCGATGCAAAACATTTAATCGTCAATACATACTGGGTTTTATTTTACTACCAATAAATACATACATAAATACATACATACACATACAGCAACCCAGTGTTATGCATGCAAATTTTATACGATGAAGAATGGAATAAAAAAAAAAATTACAGAGAAAAGTACAGAGAATAGTCCATGTTCTGCGTTACCATGTGACTTGCAAGCCTACATGAATGCTACTGTATGTAATGCAAAACACAGTGATTTTATCCCTGCAGGTCACAAGGCTCTGTACACTAAAGTCGCCAGTAGGCATTCATAGTACTGTTATCATAGTAACATTGTTTATCAGTGGGTGGTACAACTAGTATTCCACTTGACAACAAATTCACTGATATATATATATATATATATATATATATATATATATATATATATATATATATATATATATATATATATATATATATATATATATATATATAGTGATGGGTATATATGTGAATATCAGTGAACCACTGGTCAGTGATGCAACATGCTTAAAAAGACCACAAGAAAAGCCATTAAAGATAGCAATGCTTTTCAGGCTCAGAATAGCAGACATTTCCTTTTCTTCTCTGATGTGAAAGCAAAGCTTTTATTTAATTTGGTCACGTGATGTATTTATCCAATGATGGTTGTTGATAGTCACGGTTAAGAAATGTAGAGTGTGGAACATTAGATGATTGAATAGACAGAATGAATTGTTAACCATGGGTAAAGTATAAGCAGTATGAAACGTCAAAAAGATTCCAGGGATCTGTTTACTCAGAGTTTAAAGTGACTAAGGGTTAACAGTGAGCAGCTGCATCACTGTCTGGTTTGGGATCTGCACCGTCAAGTGTGAAAAGTTTCTTGAGGAAAGCTTTAGCACCAGATGCACAGGATGCTTTCAGTCATCAGCTGTTTAAGTCCTTCCCAGGCTGTCAGGCATGACGTCAGTTGAAATAAGATGGAAATTGTTGATGATGATGATGATGATGATGATGATGATGATGATTATGTAATTATTATCAAAACATGTTTATTCCATGTGGTACACAGCTTCAAACAAGAGATGATCTATTTTCCCTTAAACTGACTCACTCCTATAGCTACAACGGGCGATGCAAACAGACAAGTCATTAATGTTATGTCCATTGCTCTTGAAGTATCTCACCCCCAGAAAGGAGAAATCCTTCATTCTAATGGTATGCAGGTGCTTGACAAAATGATCAGCCAGTCTTGGCTGTGTTTCCCTGATTGCATCTTGTGCAGGAAAGACAATAACAAGTCCTGCGGTGATGCATGAGGACTGATGGGTGACAAAAACTGATCCTTTAAGGCCTGTGAATTTAGTGGCTGTGTTAATGCATTTACAAGTAGAGCATCTTGGATGGATGCATGTAAGTGCCACAGCTATTATTTGGCTATAAATCTCTCCTTATGAGGATGTCTTTAATATTTTTATTTTTTCCTGTTTGTATGATAAACATCTGGAAACATCTTAACAACGGAAGCGGTCTCGTGACCTCACTGAAGGATTTTAAAGTAAAATTTCAAACACTGATTTATATCATTATAAACATTATATTTATTCCTGTTTTAGAGTTCACTGCCACTGGAAAATGTGTTGAGAAGGTCTTGAAGAAGAGCTGTACTGCAAGTTGAACGTGGGGTTAGGATTAGAGTAGGAATGCAGGCAAATTTTAGTAATTTAAGGTGGTTTTCTTGTGTAGCAGTACGGTGTTGTTTAGTGTCGATCTGTCCAGGGGTGTATTTTATAGATGAGCTACTTTTTGTTTTGTTTTGTATTTAAAGATTTTACATTCTTGACTATCATGACAAGGGCATGATACTAAATAAAAAGCTTAAATGCATGCTTACACTGGTTCTGCAGTGTAGTGCCGATGTTGTTGCATTTTACAAGTGCATACTGTGACTATTTAATAAATTCATAGATGCTTTTAGACAGTATATTAGTGACTTTCAGTGGAATACTTTTCTATAATTGGCATGTTCTTCTTTTTTTTTTACTTTTGGGAATAGCCAGACATTAAAATTCTACCACTTTACTGCCCCTTGAAATATGTACAAAACAGAAACATATTTTACTTTTGACATTTGGAAAATATCAACATTTCCCAGTCTTAAGGGTTTTCCTAGGCTACTATGTATAAATTCAAGGGCATTTTTTTGTAGGCCCAGTACTCCTATTGTTCCCTCTAAGTTCAGACAGCCATCATTTCATCATGTCTTTCATAACATCCTGAGCCTCGCCATGTGTGTTTGAATATTTCATGACAGACTGATGGATTCCTAATCTTAGCCCCAAGCCCGCATTTTGTCACAGCCACATTTTCAGTCTGTATAGTTCTTTTTTCTCTCTATCTATGTGTTCAACACTGATTTTCTCAAAGTGACCTTCGTTATTCTCTCTCAACATCATTTTGGTAGATTTTTGTACTCTTTCCTATGCACTCGCACACACATCCATATTTCTGTGCACATGGGAAGATACACAAACAACTTATTGTTTCATTACTGAGTTACTGTCTACTAAAATATTATAAACACTTTTTTTGTGTTTTGTAAATGTTTAATAATGAATATATCATATTATGGATGTATATGTCTATTCTTTATGTTATCCCAATTCAATTACATGCACTACAATTCAACAGTACCTAATCTCTGATTAAGAATAACATGTATACTGTGTAATTAGCCACAGTTCCAATAATAAACACTATTAATATAAATAATAGAACATTTATATTGCACTTAACTTGGGAGAAGCTTACAATTATGCAAATCAAAGCAAATGCAATAGAATGCAATGCAATGTTTTTAAACCAGTGCCTGTTTATGTATATATATATATATATATATATATATATATATATATATATATATATATATATATATATATATGTGTGTGTGTGTGTGTGTGTGTGTGTGTGTGTGTGTGTGTGTGTGTGTGTGTGTGTGTGTGTGTGTAGTATTTTAATTGTCTTTTGCTTCTGAAATTGAATTAATTTCAGTCATTTAACTCGATCTTTTGATTCAAACGAATGGCATGTATTTTTCAAAACTGATGGAAGACCAACTGCTGTGTTAAAATGCTTCTTTGGATAAGTGTGAATTCTCAGAGCCAGTGGTGCTACTGATCATCACGTTACTACGTGATTAGAAAATTGAACTATGTCTCGATACAGATAAAGAGTTTCTTAGCTATAAGAAAACTTGATAAGTTAATTCTGATTTTGATAAGTCACACTGATCGCTCACGGCAGTCATTTAAGCTACAGATTTGTTAGGGGTGTCACAAAGTAATTATTCATTAATTTTCATAAATGATGTTCTAAAATACATCCTCCCCTGAAGTACTGACAGATAAGTCAATCAACGCTGCAAACCGACAGCTTACAAGTGAATCTCAGAACAGAGATCATGATGGATATATCATTATGTGTGCTTTTTTTAAAGCTGTTAGGAATATATTTGCTTCAATCTCTTTATCAGACTGACCAAAACATAATTTCTATTAATAATCGCTCTTTTTCATTTTGAGACACTGATGACTGATGAAATATACTAAGGTGTGTTTGAAGAGCAGTCATTTATAAAGGCCCTGCTAACAGCAAACAAGCTAACAGGATTTAGCAATTTTTCTGCTTGGGTATAATGATGGTTCTGCTTATAACACAATGCTTTGCCGATGATTTTAATTTGTAATTTATTAACAAATGGCACATGACTCTGTTAACAGTTAATAGTTACTAGTTAATTTTAACTGTTGTTGATGTGTCCATTCTGACTACAGTGAAGAACTGAAACTGTTCTGATCAATAGTCCAATGGTGTTGATTTTGTAGCATGTGTGTCTACGTACAAGCCCCTATGTATGAGCTGTTGCTATATAAACAATAATAAAAAACAACAACACTAGAACAAGTATATTAATATAAACATATCACCATTGTTATCACCAATCAGAATGGAGAATTCAAGCATGTTGTGGTATAATGGGATGAGCGGATGTTGTAATATAATATTTGCATATATGTGGCATTCTCGGTTTAATTCTGAAAATTGCCTGACTTGTTTTGTGGTAGAGTTTCTGGTAACATGCAAGGAATAATATACTGATAGAAGGTAATCTATTGCAGGATATAATTGAATGTATGTAACACATACATGTACCGTATGCTGTTTGAAGAAGTCAGCTGCATGCTGAGGGAAGTCTCCACACGTACACAGCGAGCGGTAGGTGTTTGTGTACATAAAACACAAGAAGGATGTGAGGTGACAGATACATTGCGAGAGAGATATGGTCTGTTCTTAAAGAATAATGTGTGAAATAAACACGGTGAGGCGTGTGACACGGTTGTGCTATTGTGTGGGTGAGTGATCTACAACTCGACTCAACCTTGCATCAAGTGGAGAAACAAACCAACACAAACCATTGCAAATCCATGTATTTTTAAAGAGGAGACGCATGCCTAGGAATAAAATGCATTTCAGTCATATTGGAATTTTCACCCAGGAAATGTGAGCTGTCTTATTTTAGCTTGAAAACAATAGTTCCTTAGTTCACTGTGAATTTTCTGTAGGAATTTACCGAATTACATTGTAAGTATTAAAATGACAGCTCGCTTCCTATACTGAGTAGGTGTATGTCACCAAATGTGTTTAGGGCCTGTGTATGAAAAGCTTTATTTTTTACAGAAAACATAGCCAAAGCCTGAATATAAAATTTAGATAATCTATGCACCAAGTGCTGCTGGGTAAACAAAATTGAAATAAATTCTCAAACTTTCCTAAAGTTCTAACTTTCAAAAGTACTTCTTCACAGTTTGTGAAAAACATTATATATTTTTTGACATTATAGCAATTAAGGCTGATATGGGTGAGCTTGTGTGTATTGTGTATTCGTCTGTCAAAGTTTGCTAATTGCTCTCATTCTGTTCCCATGAAGTTTCAAACCTCTAGCCACCTCCATTTTCCAAATCTGTAACTGATTCGTTGTTATTTACACATCCAAATAAAAGGAACAATGTTCTGTCGACAGTAATGCTCCCAAGAGAGCTAAGGTAATCGGAGGAGAGAAAAGATAAAAGAAATAAATTCCCTGAAGCTAATTACTGAGAATGCTTGCGGTATGAACAAATGTACTGAAATACAACAGTGCCACTTCCTGGTGGTTGAGGTGGAGGTGAATGTGGAGAGGAAATTTCTGATGAGTTTGAGAAAGTGCTGGATAAGGAGATGATACGATCGGCTGGCTGTGTTCTCTGTAAATAAATAAATAATTAAATGAATGAATGAATAAATAAAGGTTTCAGATTGACTGAGCACACCATGGTTAATGGGCAAGATTTAAACAAATAGACTTAGAAATCAAGTTAGCCACATGGAGTGTGTACTGTGTTAAAGATCTACTGCAGCTGAGTTTGCTTACAGACTTGCAGATTCTGTCACTAGGAGATCCACACTCCTCTCTGTGGGGTTGAAATTTCTAAGTATATGGGTTATATTGAGTGAATAAGGATGTGGTTTGGATAAAATGAGAAAATGTGTGTGTGTGTGTGTGTGTGTGTGAGAGAGAGAGAGATTGAGAGAGAGAGAGAGAGAGTTACATGTTGAGATTGTGATTTCAAACTGATCTTTCCTTTCCCTCATCATGACTTGAGCAGAACATTTATTTGAAGCTCTTTTAAAAGCCACATTCTTCCAGTCCCCAAAGTCAGGCACTTTTTTCCATCACTTAGCTTCTAAATCTTGTTCTTCCATTTGCCCCAATATTGCCTCATTTTCTTTGCTAAGTTGACACTAAAATCTCTAATGTTTGCAGTTTTTATTAATAGTTACATACGCATTTAACACTAGTACGTTCACTTTATAAAACCTCTTTAGCAGTCTATGGGGACTGAAATATGGATCTGTTTTTATTGCTGTTACACAAAAAACACATATCATTCAAAATCTGTAATTCTTTTCTGACTCAAATTCAACCTCCAACAAAACTTTGTATAACTACAGTATACTTTCCATACATACTATTTCTTTACATACTGTTTTCAAAAATATTTAAGATAAGCTCCAAAACTAGGTGGTAGGATTGCTGCCTCACACCTCCAGGGTCCCTGGTTCAAACTTGAACCCAAGATCTGTATGTTATTCCCATGCCTGTGCTGGATTCCTCCAGGTTCTCTGCTTTCCCTGCAGCTCCAAGAACATGGCAGTTGGTGAATTGGTGACTGTAAATTGCCTCTAGGTGTGAATGTATGTGTGCATGACATCTTGCATTCGATTCAGGTTGTTTTTCCACATCACAGGAGTCAGATTCACTGTGAACCTGAAAAGGATCAAGTGCTTATTGAAGATAAATGAATGAATAAACATAAACCTAATCTCCACTAGAGATGCAGTGCACTGAAAAATGATGAAGTAGAGTTACCTGATTCAAGACACGATTGCGTAGTAACACCATGTCTGAATCATGTACTCATTTGATTTCCTTTTTTTTTTCCCAAATGTGTACATGCATTTCTTAATGCTGTGTTAAAATTTTCTTTGCACAGTTTGCTTTACCAAATTAAAGTTAACTTTAAATACCCCAATGTACTATGAAAGTATGGAAACACATAGAATATACATGACTAATTATTGTACAACAAACAATTTCAACAGCAAAGGATCTTGCTCAACAAGAACCATTTGTCACTCACAAACCCATCTAGGTGAGTGTGAATAGTGTCAGAATAAATAATGTTCTTACATACTGTATACTATATAGTCAAAAAGTGCAATGACATTAACCATGACATTAATGGAGTTTTAACATGAAGTGTATTTTGTTGAAGGTGTCAACTGACAACTCAGACTCAGACTTGAGTGCAAAACTCTCGGTGACAACTGCAGTCTTAATGCTACCATAGTACTTGCAGTTCTAACTGAATGATAAAGTGTTCTTATATATATATATATAATATTAATTTAAATTTTTCTAAAATATAAAATCATTTGTTTTAGGATGAGTAGAACGAGTTTGTTTTGAGGATCGAATAATTTTTTATTTAGTTTAAGTTTTAGCAAGTTTTGGATGTAATGCCTACTCGTGTAGTACGTTGCTCTGGATAAGGGCGTCTGGAAAATGCCGTAAATAATATTAATTAAAAAAGCATTAATGAATGTGTGCAAACAATTAAAAAATACTGTAATAAATGTGTTGGTATAAAATACATCTTTATGTATATAGCAACATTCTTAGATCTTTCGGATATAGCAAATTCATTTCTTTTTCGTAGAAAGTGTCATCCTAGCTGGGGCGATTTTGAGTTTCGATAATAAGTGATTAATTAGTACAGACATGGTGATGACAAGAGAGTTGACTTCTTTTGAACGCTCAACACATTGAATAGCTAAGCTGCGTCATTGTTGGAATCATTACTTTTTAGTGTTTGTGGCTTTCTTTGTGTGAGTCTGTGTCTCTGCGTGTGTTGCAGGTGCTCATATGTTTTAGCTATATCTAAATGCAGGCTTTACTGTTTATTCACCCCTTTAAATTAAATCCTAATGCTGTCATGGCCTGCTTTTCATTTGTTAAACTCACAATAGCATTCAAATGGTAATGGAGGGTTAATATAAACAGGTTTGGACAGAGGTCTCTGTTTTCCATTAACAGCTAGCCATTACATTAATTTCCATTGTGACAATATGGTCTTGTGGTACAAGGGACACTCTGTTATTATGTCATTGTAACAGGCTCACTTTAAGTGGTAAGCAACACAGCATTTTATTACCAAAGTGTTTTGCTCAGCTGTTGTGTCTCAATCAAGCACACTAAAGCACTAATGGCTAACTAACTCTAAGTGCATCAGTAGTAAAGACTTTTCTATAGGTAGCCTATAGCGTAACAGCCCTCCTCAGTGTTGTAGCAGTTGAAACAGATGCACTTTAAATAAAAACGAACAATGCATAGAAATATTCAGCACAAAAGTACCAGCAAAATGGCATGATGCAAGCTTATAAATCAAAGGTCGCTTTGCAGCTGGATTTACAGTTATTTGGAGTGTATTTAGCAACAGTCTCTGTAATAAAACATGGCCATCATAAGTATGTATAAGTCTAAAAGTCAACACCATACAAAGCAGTTTGGAACATGATATAATACTGAAAAGAAAATTATGGAATAAACTTTACAGGCACAAAAATTGAGACACTAAAGGACATGTCAGTGGTGAGACTTTTGCTGTTTAAACTGAACATTTTCTTATTAACCAAACAAGGCTAGCACCTTTCCCCTAAGGCTCCATAAACTGCTTCATTTTTTTCCTGTCAAATGTTTACTGTGAAAAATCCAGGCTGGTGAAGTTTTTAGTTTTCTTTGCAAGTTAAAAGGCACCACTTGAAGTAAAATATCTCTCTCAACCTGCAAAAAAAATGAAAATAAGAAACACTTGAGCTGAGAGCGGGCCTGTCACCTGTCACTTAGAATTTACATTTCTGCAGGTGGATTTTGCCTTTGACTTGACAGCTGTAAAGTAGCTTTTTATTAAAGCAATACGAACATCCCTTGCACGTTCATGCAGAGCACATAATATTAATCATCTCTTAGTTTAGGCAATGCACTTTTTAAAGTTACTTACTTGTAAAAAATGCACAAACACAACCTCAGGTAAACAGCATTTACTCCAAATGACCCAACAACCTCTAACACGTTAACTGTATTCTTTAACACAACTCGGTGAGAGAGTAATTAAATCGTGTAAAGGGTAGCTTTGCCAAGCTCCTATGGAATAATGGGGTGTGATGTGTTACCAGTCTAAACACTGTAGACATGGGCCATTCATCAGACATGTATGCAGAGTATGCTAGTGACCCAGATAAGCTCAAATGCAGAGGAATGAAATATACCCTCCATTGGATATGAAAGCAGCAAAGCAAAGAGGAGAACCATACAAAGACCCATAGCTGATCTGTCACTGTCAGCATAGACCATAGAGGCTTCATAACACCTGGGTAATTCAGCTCCGTGGTGCAGTGCAGAATAGTGAAGGCCAACGTGATCACTACACAGACATATGTAAGCAACCCTAGACTTATACTAGACAGCAACAAAGCAACAGGTGAGTATTTGTTTTTTTTTGTATGTACATGACATGAAACAGAAAATTCTTGTGCTACAATTATACATTCCTACACAGACACAGTGTAAAGCTAAGCCAGCTCTTATTATGTACACAGTATAACAAACTGTACTGTACTGTACTGAACACAGACACAAGTAAAAATAATAGTACAACGAAACAATATATGCAGTCCAAGTGACACAGCGGGAGTTACTGCACTACAGTACTGTAAATTATGAATGTTATCTAGAACGTAAAAAAGATTAGATGGTGCACACTCGAGCACAACAATAGTAGCATTTGCTAAAGTAAAAACACTTAAAACAAACTACAAATGAGACAACTTGATGCTTCAGATGGTGAAGAAAAATGGCATAGCAACAGCCAAGGTCAATAACTCTCCTCACCAAGAGAGATCAATATCACATCAGAATGTGCATCAGTGCAGTCATTCAGTTCCAGTTCACTTCCTTTTTTTTTTTTTTTGCATATAAAAAAATGCATGGTTGTCTTTGTGAAGACTTGACAATCTTTGCAGATGAGTAAACTGTGTTAATCCTGATTGCCGTGTCTGTGTATGATTATTGACTACCCCTTGCCTGACTACTTTACTGGATAAGTCAGTTTGAAGTCTTATACCTAATTGTGTTTTGACCTTTGCCTACTTTATGATTATAATATTGGATTGTGTTTAATTAAACCTCTGTACATGCATCATTGAGCCTCTACTGAATGCAGGATAGAAAAGCAATTGGACAATAAAATACTTGCAAAAAAACTGATAGAGCATTCTTATTATATTCTGCTAAGCAATGTAATCTCTTTAAATTCACGGGACTACTAATGACCACTTAAAAGACCCTATGCAGACACAAAGACAGGTGCCTTAAAGGGGCTGTCAATTATTCGTTTGCCTCTTATCACTTTGAATCATCTCCCAATTCAAGATCGGTATGAATGCAGCATGGATGATGGATTTTATAAATGTAGTTAAAAGCAGACATTGAATTAAGTTGTTCTTGTTTGTTGTCGATATACACATATTTCATAGCTGGATTTATTTTGCTTGGGATGTGTTTGTCAAAGAGATAAAGCCTTGAATGCAATAAGCATGAAATAAGCACATGCTGCAAACTGCCTCCCCCAAATATATGGACATGATGTGTGAGTTTGGAAAGTGTGTGTATGTGTGTATGAGAGAGAGAGAGAGAGAGAGAGAGAGAGAGAGAGAGAGAGAGAGAGAGAGAGAGAGAGAGAGAGAGAGAGAGAGAGAGTTGGACTGGATAATGTGCATGTGTTTTTGTGTTCGCATGTGTGAAAACTGCAAACAATAGTGAAAAAGAAATGTTTTCCTGTCCATATTTTGTTTTCCAATCACTTTTTACACCCATACATTTGGAACATGTCTAAATGTACCCCTGCCTCGAACTTTCCTTCACAGCTTTGATTGTCAGATTGATATACAACACACACATACACAAGCAGAAAATCTGTATGCTCCCTATTTCCCCAGTGCCGGCTCAGTAATTCTACTTCCTTAATAACATCAACTTCAGCAAAAGACCATAAAGTCTTGATGTTCAAATCTACTGCATACAGTGTATACAGGGTTAGAATAGGTTTAAAATTGGTTTGACTTTTTGCCTGTCTTGCAGTTATTTATATTACCATGATGTTTTCACAGATCGTATGGTTGAGTTCAGTTTGTAGATTGACAATGGAGCAAAATTTCATCATGATGGTGCACTAAATTAGACTAAATTATCTACTTAGGGAAAGAACTTATTAGTTCATTTAATTTCATTTACAGCATTTGGCAGATGCCTTTATCCAGTGTGATGTACAAAAGTGCTTAAGTCTCTATCATTGAATGCATGAACTTGGATACAGACGTTAAATACCATGAGCCTAAATCACTGTTTTTTTTTTTTAAATACACACATACAACAAACAGGGAAGAAAGTGCTAGTTGAAGTGTTTCATGAATAAGTAGGTCTTAAACCGTTGTTTGAAGATAGCCAGTGACTCAGCTGTCTGGTCACCTAGGGGAAGTTCATTCCACTACAATGGTGCCAGAACAGAAAAGTCTTGTAGTATACTTACCTCTTACCCTGAGAGTGTGTCTGTCGAGCAGTGCTGGTAGCTCTGGGGGTGCGAGGTTCAGTGCAAGGAGTGATGAGGGCTTTGAGGTAAGAGGGAGCTGGTCCATGTTTGGCTTTGTAGGAAAGCATCAGTGTTTTAAATCTGATGTGTGCAGCTACCGGAAGCCAGTGGAGGGATTGCAGCAGCGGGGTGGTATGTACTGTAAGAACTTAGGCTGGATGAAAACAAATCATGCAGCTGCATTTTGGAACATTAGAGGATGAATTGTGTTCATAGGTAAACCTGCCAGCAGTGAGTTGCAGTAGTCCAGTCTTGAGATGACAAGAGACTGAACAAGTACCTGAACAGCCTGTGTGGACAAAAATGCCAGAATACTTCTAATGTTGTAGAGAAGGAACCGACACGAGCATGTCACATTACCAACATCCAAGGAAAAGGACAGTTAATTGTTCATGTTACCCCAGGGTTGCGAAGGGGAGATCAGATCATTAAGCAGGGATATTGCAAGAGCATGACCTGGGGATGAATCACATCGGATGAACAGCAGTTCAGTTTTGCTAGGATTGAGCTTCAACTGATGAGCCGTTATCCACAATGATATATCTGCCAGACATGCTGAGATCCAAACAGAAGCTGTGGTATCTGAGGGTGGGAAAGCGAAGATAAGTTGTGTATCATGGGTATAGCAGTGGTAAGAGAACCCATGTGAGTATATAATAACTTCACTAAGAGAGTGAGTATACAGGGAGAAAGGAAAATGACCATATATTGAGCTCTGTGGGACACCAGTGGAGAGTCTGTATGGAACAGATGTCAGTCTCCTCCATGTTATTTGAAATGAGCATCCTTCCTGGTAGGAAGCAAACCTTTCCCATGCTGATCCACAAATCCCAAGATTCCTGAGGGTGGACAAGAGAATCTTACGGTTGACCATATCAAACACTGCTGAAAGGTTGAGGAGGATGAGGTTGGATGACAGCTTGGCTGATCTAACAGCATGTAGTTTCAGCATTTAGTTGAATGTCTTACTTTAAAGCCAGACTGGTTGGTATCTTGGAGGTTGTTCTGTGAGAGATAGACAGACAGTTGATTGTAAACAATGCGTTCAAGAATTTTTGAAAGAAAAGAGAGAAGTGATACTGATCTGTAGTTACTGATGGCTGATGGATTCAGAGCAGGTTTCTTCAAGATGGGAATAACCTTTGCTCTCTTGAAGGTAGCTGGCACATGACCGGATGTTATGGATCCATTGTTGATAGCAGTGATGAAGGGCAGAATCCCGGAATCCTGACTGTGAGATGTAGGTGCAGTCGAAGGCAGAAGTGAAGGTCCTGTAGATTTTCTTAATCTTCTCATGGTAGAAAGAAGCAAAGTCTTCTGCAGTCAAGAAGGATAAAGCAGGAGGAGTTGGAGGGTTGAGTAGAGAACAGATGATGTTGTGGAGCTTACGGGGGTCTTGTGCCAAAGCTTCAAGCTTTTCCTTGTAGAAGGAAGTCTTGGCAGAAGTCACTTCTGAGGAGAACTTGGTCAGGAGTGTACAGTAAGAGTCAAGATCTGCACCAAGTAGTAATTTCTTCCGCTTCCACTCAGATGCTCTTAGCTCTCTTCGATAATCTGAAACACATTTGAAAGCCAAGGAGCAGAACAAGAAGTTTTCTTGGGTTTAGTGGACAGAGGGCAGAGAAAATCCATGGTTGAGGAAAGAGAGGAGAGGAAAGTGTCTGTGGCTGAGTCCAAGGGTGAGGAAAAGGACTCTGGATCAGGAAGAGATGAAAGAGTGCCAGAAGAAGTGGAGAAAGAGTGGAGGTTGTGGTGGGTAAGAGATAGGGGGTGAGAGTTAGTTTTAGGTAGGATATGGAAAGTGCGAGTGAAGGATACCAGGTGATGATCAGAGATGTACAGTATAGTGGGGTAACAGTCAGGTAAGTAGCTGGGGATGGATGGGTGAAGATGAGATCCAGAAAAAACAGCTCTTATATTCCAGAAGAAACTCCTGTGGTACTTCATTTCTAATATTCAGTCATTTTTTTTCTTTCCTGGATGCTTCAACTGCCTTGAAGACAGAAAAATAGCAAAAAGGCGACAAAAAATGTGTACAAATACAACAGGATAAAACAAATCAAAAACACAAAGGGGGAAAACAGGTAAGGAAACAGCTCAGAGTTGGCATTCAAAAGAAAAATTTGAGAATTGAGAATTTGAGTTTAACTAGGTTAAAAGTTATTTTTTTGCTTCCCATCTATCCTATATATACAATCACAACAGACAAACTAAAAAAATAATTTTTAAGTGTAAATGAGGATGTCATAATGAGATGTGAGTAACTCTATAGGTAAATCTTTAACTAAACCCAAATTATCATCACCATCAAAAAAAACCAAAAACCTTTTACATAATTTTTTCCAGAGCGACTTACAGTTTTATCTCATTTACTTTAATAAATAACTGCACAATTGATGGTTAAGGGCATTGCTCAAGGGCCCAGCATTAGACCAGGGATTCAAACTCAACTTTCTGATTAGTGGTTCACTGCCTTAAACACTGAGCTACTACATCCTTATACAGATACACAAAGACATAAACCAAATCAAAAGCACAAAACGGTACAAGGCTGAAGCGAGAATACATACACGTGAGAAAAGACCTCAGTCAGCCAAAAAAAGGAACCTTGTAACATATGAAAAACATGGCTTCATGACAGAGAAATATTTTTGTGTTTTAGATTCACAGCAAAAGATAAAGAGAAAGGGAGAGAGAGAGAGAGAGAGAGAGAGAGAGAGAGAGAGAGAGAGAGAGAGAGAGAGAGAGAGAGAGAGAGAGAGAGAGAAATTCTTTCTTTTGAATTCAGGTGGGAAATCATTTTTGCACACACACACACACACACACACACACACACACACACACACACACACACACACACACACACACACACACACACACACACACACACAGTCATTCAATTAACACGAAGCACCAGTTCTGAAAATTAAATTGTATCATTTCTTTCATCTGTTTTACCTCCATAATACACCATAGTGATGCTTCATGACTCAGACCCCTGGCATCGCTTGGCTAAAGTCTGTGGCAGCTGAGGAAGGAAAGAGAATGACACAAAATTATTTTCTTGACAAGCAAGTTGCAGTTGCTTTGTCAGTTTTGCTCTCTCTTTTGAGGGTTCTTTGATGTCTCAGATAATTGAAAGAATAACCTTTCGGAGAAGTCAGATTTGACAGAGAGAGAAAGAGGGAGGGAGGGAGAATATTGAATTTGAATCTCTTCCTTGTTAAAGATGTAACAGTTGTCAAAATTGTGTCCCAGTGTCTGACTGATATGGTGAGATCAAGATAAAAATGATGACAAAAAAAAAACCCCATTACATTTATTTGAGTGCATGATTTTGTCATTTGTCACAAAAGATTATAAGGTAATTCATCAAGCCTTTTGGTGTTTACTCAATATTTCCGAAGTTCAAAGAATGACAGTTGGATATTCTAGTGAGGTGTATCTATAAGAAAGGCAAGCCAGGAAACAGCTTGGGGCTCTGAGTTTTGAGAATTTGAGAATTTCTAACTTTGCTTAAAATGCCGTAACAGCTCGGTCTTTAAAATTATACATAGAATATAAAATTTAACGCTTTGCCCAATATGAACTGCTGTAACAAAATGATGGCTTTTTATTTCAATTGCTTGCAGCACTACATCTCACATGCAGAATATTAAACGTACACTTTCAGTATATTGTCTTATAGTTGTCTCATCATAATGAATTTCTTTTTGTAGATGTATTTATAAAGGCATCTGGGTAACGTAGTGCCAATAATAAAAGAAAATAGTCACTATTTTGGCCTTGCATTTTCTTTGCAAGGGCCAAACAGTGTATTCATTCATTCCATTCATTCATTCATTCATTTTCTACCGCTTATCCGAACTACCTCGGGTCACGGGGAGCCTGTGCCTATCTCAGGTGTCATCGGGCATCTAGGCAGGATACACCCTGGACAGAGTGCCAACCCATCGCAGGGCACACACACACACACACACACACACTCTCATTCACTCACGTAATCACACACAGTGTATGTATGTATGTACAAATTTCCTTATTTTAGTTGAAGATTGATGTGTCTGTTGTCTCAATTATTTTTCAGTTTTCATAAAACATTAATGTACTTATAGGTTTAACTTTATTTTCACACAGGGATTATTTCAATTAAACTGAAAATAGGCATATCAAAGATAAACACTAATGTAAAGACATCTTAGAAAGTGCAGAGAAAGCGAAAACTATTCTCACATTTCAATTTTGTTAATGTGATTAGAATGTTAAACTTTTATAGGGATCACTTTAATAATAAATGCTATCATAAAAAATTTAAAGCCTTCAGAATTTTTATTCGGAATAAATGAACTCCGCTTATTGAACAGTATCCTGTAATGGAACAAGATTTTCACAATTACAGTTACTGCAAAATTTGGATAATTATTAATCAAAAAGACATATGTTCCTTAGTGCCTCGAGAGACTTTTTAAAGGTTTGCAGTAAAATATTATAAACCAGGCTAGATCTAACCTAACAATTCTTCATCATGCATTTTCTCTCTTACTCCCTCTTCTCTTAGTCAATTTTAACACACACACTCTCACTTACTTACTTACTTACTTACTTACTTACTTACTTACTTACTTACTTACTTACTTTGTTCTTCATTTAGCCTCTCCTTTGTCTCCAGAAATGAATTGCAGACGTGGCCGAAGAAACCAGGGCGATGTCAATAATTTAGGCAGCGGGAGCTAATTTTAATCCATCTTGGTGAAATGTGCATACAAAGTGTCAAATGTATGGCATGCCAAGAATCTGTCATGTGATTCATGTTCCCAAGAGAAAATTAATTTTAAAGACACCTCATAATATAGATTTATAGACTTTAAAGAAGTCTCTTAGACTCCTTGGGCAGCCTGGGTGTCAGTGACTGAAACAGAGGAAGGGTTTGAGGCAGAGGGTCAATTTGTCTTCGCTTGATATGACTGCCTTGGTTTTCTAGACTGATGATGACTGGAAGAAACTGTCAGAGTCTCTTCCATTCTGCCCTACAGCCTCTTAACTCGACACAGTTTTACATCGTCATATTTACAAGCACTCTCCTGAGCCGACTACTTTAAAAAGTTCAGCCTAGTTAGGCTTAAACATGATGCTTGTCTCTTACTGCTTAGTAAAAGCTACAGAGATTAAAGCTACACACCACAATCTTGTCGCAATAATGCAGTAAACAACATACTGCGTGGAAGCTAATAAGACCACATGATGCTAATGCTTCAAAAGCAGCTCTATGCTGCAGAATGCTACACAGCTCCATAGTGAAGAAAGTCACCATGGCAGAAGGTAATGAAAATAGATTATCACCCGCTAAAGGACAGGATACTTGGTCTAACTCTGATCACAAGCTGCTAATGGAATAGCACCTTGTGATTTGATGTGTGATAGGTGAGAAGAAGAAAGGGACATATGACAGCATGAAGGTTGTCTTTATTGAAAATACTGCATCTTGACTAAATAAGTGACTTTGGAAAGGTTTTGGCATCTTTTCCAGATGTCTCTCACCATCCTTGGTGGTTAGACTGTCTTAAGAACTTGGTAAATTTCATTTCTATCATATAGTTAAAAAAGGACAATTAAAGAAAATCCGTAATAGGAGCACTTGCTCCACATTAAGTTTTGCTCCAATCAGCAAAGAACAGGAATATGAGGCTACAGTAGGCACAATTTCACCTAAACTGGGCAGCTGAAAAATATTTCTTGCCATTTTTTCAATTTTCTATTGCTTATTTTTGGGGAACATGTGCTCACTGTAGCCTCAGGTTCCAGAAAAAAAGGCCAGGTGAATTTCTTAATTTGGTGTGTCTGTGCTCATGAACACATCGGATTCCTGTTCTTGGCTGACAGGAGTGGAACCTGATGTGGCAAATTCATAAATTCATAAATTGTCTGAAAAGATTTAGAAAATTGTGTACTAGAAGATTTTATCCCAAACTTGTTCTATGTTGTAAGAGTTTGGACCATAAATTGGACCTTAGATGTATTTTCCAGCATGATGTGCCAAAGGAATTGTCTCCATTATTAAGGATACTGAATATTACTTTATTCACCCTTTCACGCCACCCCTTTGCCTCTAACACCGCTTTCTACCAAAGTAAAATATTCTTGGTCATGTAAGGTGTCATGATAGAGAGACTGAGATAGCTGTAATGCAGATTTAATAAAAAGCAGTTTGGTTGTTTTTAAGGTGGTTTTCACACTAGGAATATTTGCTGCTTTTCCCGGTGCCCCTGATGCACTGGTCTGGTTTCAGATTCTCAGTTTTCCAAACTCTGGTGCATTTGCGTTCATATTTTAAGTTTTGCATTATTTTAGTGCTGTTATATACAGCATTGCATCTCATCTTTTCTGTGATTTAAAATGTACCCCTTGTCACACTGGGTACACGTGCATTGTGTAAATGAATGATGTCATCACTGAATAAAACACATACGCAGGTTACTGAACAAGTGCAGATCTGAGTAAGAGTTGTGTTGACAGTCACAGGAATCACTGCACAATTCCATTGCAACCGAAAACAGACATCCTCCATCACCTACAGGTAGTCTCGAGTTTAATACTACAGTGCGCTTCCTGGTCCACATGACAGCTTTCAGAGTGTCTGAGCAGAAGTCTGAACAAATTCTGGGACATCAGAAGACCAGTGCAGCCTTGTTTGTTGTTAGACCTGGTATAAAGTGACTAAAAGAAAGCTATAAGAATGATTTATCAGACTACTGTTCATTCCAAGGAGCATTAGAAAGTTGATTAGTTTTAAATCTTGTCATAACTTCATCTAATACTCCACAACACACTGAAACCGGGACAAATGTTGCATTGTAGCTTGAGAAATCTCTAAACAGCTTATGATGATCCTCAGTGAAAAGCTTGAGGCACCTAGAGATCGTTTGTGTAAGTCGTTATTTATGGATCCTTACAATGTGAAAAAGCTCCCTTGATTGAGCTGCTTATCTCCACCCTAAAAAATCCCTATGCTCAAGTGATATGACCCAGTGTGGCTTGAAACTTAATTAATGAGCCACAATTAACACAGAGGATGAGTTAATAAACAATTATACAGCGACCTTGCGAGACACATCTCAAATTATACAAACCTCTACCTAGAATTTAAACATGGCCAGATGGAGAAGGTTATTACTGTTTATAACAGAAAGAATTAACTAGGGAGACAGGAATTACAGCTTTGTAAGTTAATAATCATTTATTTTTGATTATGTCAATGAACTCAACAGTGTGTATGCCAGCAAACCCACTCAGTCCCATCAGTGATTTCTAGTTACAGCCACACAGTGGCAACTCTAATGGATTCACGGTCCAAAAAAAAAAAAAGAAAAAGAAAACCTGAAACCTTTTCTCATTTAACTAATTAACTCGGAGCCGATAATAATAAACAGAGCACTCTGGCTTGGGAGAGTGAGGAAAAGGCTTAGTGGGGGTGTACGTTCCGCTGGGTGTTTAGAACAATCTGCTTGCTAACAGCCCTGGAGAACTGAATGACTTTGAGATGGTGCCCTCCGTATTCCCACAGATGCAGATTATGAGCACTGTCAGCATTCAAGAAGTTCCTCAAAATGCTACAGGCTTATATTCTACACAGTGCACTACATCATACAGTCAACTCCAGAATTATTGGCATTCATTAAAAGAAACATGAAAACCAATAATTGCATTTAATATATTAATGAATGAAATGGGAAATTTTGTAGTGGGTTTTTAATACAATCCAGTTTCAAAGCGAAATGTGTGAAAAGCTCCATGTTTAATGGTAAAATGACCTTGTTGTTAAGGAAACCTTGTTCATTATTGTGCAAATTAACTTTATTTGTGTTTAGAAATTAAACTTTCCATTCCTCTAATGAGCAAAGAATATATGTGAATGTGTGGTATGATTAAACAAAGGCAGTATGATTCAAACTTAATTTTCTTCCATTCAGCAATCAAGGATTGTACCTTTAAAGAGCTTGAGTCCTTTTTAACATTATTACATAGCAGGAGACGAAGATTGCTTTTCGAAACTTTGTTGAAATAAATTTATTTGGAAGTCTGACCTACAATTTCTACACAAAGGTAATCCAAATACAATCTAAAATTATTTTTTATAATAGAAAAATATTAAATATCATAGCTTCCAAATGGGTTTATATAAATGAAGAGCTCATACGTGAACATGTGTATACTGACTGTTAAGTTAGATATAAGCATAGAAATAGGTACAACAGATGGAAACGATAAGAGGCATAACTATCTGAACCAAATAAAACTTTAAATAACAACACACATTTTACAAGAAATTAGTTATTAGTTAATTAGTAATTAGTAACTATTAGTAATGGGGGACACGGTGGCTTAGTGGTTAGCACGTTCGCCTCACACCTCCAGGGTTGGGGGTTTGATTCCCGCCTCCGCCTTGTGTGTGCGGAGTTTGCATGTTCTCCCCATGCCTCGGGGGTTTCCTCCGGGTACTCCGGTTTCCTCCCCCGGTCCAAAGACATGCATCGTAGGTTGATTGGCATCTCTGGAAAATTGTCCGTAGTGTGTGAGTGTGTGAGTGAATGAGAGAGTGTGTGTGTGCCCTGCGATGGGTTGGCACTCCGTCCAGGGTGTATCCTGCCTTGATGCCCGATGACGCCTGAGATAGGCACAGGCTCCCTGTGACCCGAGGTAGTTCGGATAAGCGGTAGAAAATGAGTGAGAGAGTGAGTGAGAGAACTATTAGTAATTTGGAATAAGTTTAAAAATGCCTTAAAAATGGCTTAATTTGGAACACAGAAATAAATACAAAATCAAGCTAACTCTGTGATATTCGAATGAGCTTGTAATTTTTCAAAATTACCACAGATTTATTTATTTTTTTTTGCTGCTTTTAGCAGAATCACATCGTGTGGAACATGAGTACAGAATGTAATTACATATGTTCCTCAAAGTTAGTAGTTTAAAAGAAGAAGCCTATACTTGCAATTTCAACAATTCAGGTAATTTTCTCAAGACAAAAAAATAACAATAAAAAAAAAAAGTTTTTAATAAAAAGCGTGTTTTTAGTTGTCCTCATGTTTCATCATTAAAGACACCCGTGTTCTGACAGAAAAGAACAAGGCTACAGCAAAATCCTTCAGGAACTTTTCCAGGAAAAACTGAATAATAATAATAATAATAATAATAATAATAATAATAATAATAATAATAATAATAATAAGAAGAAGAAGAAGAAGAAGAAGAAGAAGAATTGTATTACAAATCCTTGAAATATTTAATTACATATGTTCAGATATGTAAATATCTTCATTACCTATTATTACCTCAGCAACACTAGCAACACAACAAACTCTTGAGTCCACACAGCAGAAAGCACTGGGCTGTCACTGCTCCATTTAAACAAGCTCAACATGCTGGGAAGTACACAATGGTGTCAAGTTGCCTCAGCTGATCCAACACAACAAGCCTGTGGATTACTCTAAGCTGATTTGCCCATAATTTCCTCTGCCAGCAGACAGGGGAGAGCACAATCCAGATTCTCATGTTTAACTCTCAGCTCCATCCTCTCACAGGCATCTTGAGGAATCACAGGAAGAGGCAATGTGTCAGATATTAAACCAAACCAAAAATACTCTGACCAAGTTGGAGACATGCAAAAGATATTTGATTAGAATATAATACAACTGACATATTTTTTTTTATTTGTAATGCAAGTAATCACAACCCAAAGGATGCTGGAAGAGATTTTTGTCAAAGTCTCTACTCCACCATTAAACACCAATTAAAGGAATACATATTTTCCTTTAATTTATCACAGACAGTTTAGAGATACCAATGAGCCTACAACAGTTGTTATTGGTCTAAGGGAAAAAACTGAAGCATCTGAGGAAACCCCTGAAGCACAGGGAGGACATACAAACTCTGAGCACACAGGGCTGAGACAATATTTAAAAGACAAACATTAATTATACAAATAGAAACACAGGAAATCAACACAAATGTTTGCACAAAATTTTCACACCCTTAACTCAGGTTCAGAATTGGTCTCAGTGAAAGTTATTTGATTTTACTTTGTGTATCCATATTTATGATTTTTGTTTGTACCTGACTGTGATCTATTCTAAAAATGTATTTTGAAAAAAAAAAAAAAAGAAATAAACTAGTAGCATAATTTAAACCACCATAACCCTGACCAGGACTCCAGATGGACCAGCGACAGGATCCTGAACTCTCTATGCCGTGGCCCAGGTTTGATTCCCGGACCACGTGATCCGCTGTGGTGACCCTGAACAGGGAGCAGCCAAAAAAAAAAAAAAAGAAAAAAAAAAGAAAAGAAAAGAAAAAACCCTGACCAGATTTCTGAGCATGCTGTAAATGCAGCATACATTGCAGTCATGTTAATGAACACTTTTGTTTGTCCTGTGAGCTTTATTTGAGCAAATGCTTATTTGCATTCTGTGTGATCCCAGTCCTGATGCATGCCTTGTCTCAACCTGATGTCCTCTGAACCTTTTTGGCAAGCCTTCTAATAACAGAAATAATAGATTAAAAAAAATCGAGCTTCTCTTATTCGTGTCCGTTTAGGAATAGTAAACGATATTTATTCGTATTCGGTTCTAATATATACAGTATTGTAGTCTGCAAAAATCAGTTGCAGTAACATCACTGCTATAAAAAAAACACATTCCAGGAGCCGGTTTAATCTATTTCTTGCATTGTGTCCTGTCTGCCCATGAGAGAAGCAGTAATGAAGGCACACCTGTCTCTATTCTGTGTGCACTCAGTGTGTGTCTTTATGCGAATTTCCCTGCTTCCTGCCTTTGAAGTGGCAGGCTGGGTGGGGTAAACCTCAAGGATGTGAGCCATCAAAGCAGCTCTGAGTTTGATGAGGCAGGTTTTCTTTTTTAGTGATGCTTGTCAGACGGTTTTCAGTATCTGCAACCTGTTAGAAAATGAGCAGAAACTTTGGGGCACAGATAATAGGTATTGTACTCTTGTACGAAATGAGTTGTTCCATTGTATTGATCAATTTTGACACCGGGATGTTTTGTCTGTTGACAAGTAGTCAAAGCTTACCATGATAAGCACATCATACAATCATTACATCACATCATTCACATCAGAGCATCCCTTTGTCTGGGGTGACATAAAAGAATTCAGATTGCAGTATTAGGATTCAAGTACCTACAGTTGTAACACTGGATCCACTGGTCATAAGATTAAGGTTTTCACTTGTATAAAAATCCTGATCTGAGGCATTTGTAATTACCAAACCACTCAGTGCACACAGACACCTCCTACTATGCATCTTGTCTTGAGTGTGTGTGAGTTTGTGTGTGGGAGAGTATGCTTGTGTGTCCAACAAAAGTACAGAGCTGTTTCTCTCTCCCGTTGATTATTTTAATGGAAATGCTTCACTCTGGAATTTGTGCCAACTTATCAGGGGGAAGTGGCTGACTGTGAATCTGTCTCGCTTGCAGAGGTATTGCTGTGCAGGAAGAACGCAACACCTTTTTTTTTTCTGAGCCCCACACAAAAGCCCTGCAGTGGAACTGTGAGTGACAGATAGCAAGCAAACCCTGCCACTTTACACAATCCCATATACATGCACTTAGACGTACAAGGCCTTTCTCTGTTGGGCTGATAACATACACCAATGTTATTGAAGTTGTGAGTTCAAACTAGTAACGATTGGCTGAGCAAAGAAAATGAAATGGATCAGGCTAGAAATAGGAGTGGAGAAATTTAAAGCTGTGGATGATTCGTATAGACGTGTGAGAATTGTCTTTTAATAATTGTGTGTACAGGTCGTCTGAACAGGATATGGAACTTAAAATTTAGTATGAATTGTAAAAAGAGTAAAAAGAGTGCAACACATTGTAACTGTACTGCATAACAGTAGGTAATACTAGTGTGTAGTCAAGAAAGTTTTCAGTAGTGAAGCTTTGATTAGTGTAGTAAATAGCTTTAGCAATTTAACCAAAACTAAAACTAAAAACAAACAAAATAATCAAAGCAAAATAGTGCTTTTTTAATAATTCATTTCTAATCATGAAACGAAACATTACAAAATTTAATAAATAAATCTTAAATAATGGAAAATAATATGAATAAAAACAATCATAGCCAAATGCGAAAAAGTGTTTAATTACAGCTAAATGGATTTTATTATACTTTTGGAAAGAGAAGTCACTTTTTAATTGAATTATTAAACACATTTAACAAATTTTAGAAACTACAATTTTTGTATTCTACATTTCAGTTGTTATAAATCGTTATTATATTAATATTTGTGACACTGCTATAAAATTTCATATCTGCAACCCCGATCAGGATAAAGTGATTATTAAAAGTGATTAAGAGAAAAAAAGTCTACTTTTGCCTCCTTGTATTTAAGCCTAAGCCACTTCCACTGAATTTAAATGACAGAGATGCTGACAGCACAAGTTTAGCAGTGGAAAAAGAGCTTAACCTGAGGACATGGCTCAAACATCTTTGTCAACCTCATTTCTGAAAATGGGAAGATAAATCAGGAGGAATAGAGGCCAGATAAGTCAGCGATTGCCAGCAGCACTCAATGACACATTGTGGCCTTAGTGCATGACACAGTGTGCACTATTTTGCACCTCTAAGCGTTTGAGCCATAACCTTTACACATTCCAGCATTAATTGGTTTTTGAAAAGTGAACATTACAATAAGGTCCTTAGCCATGGAAAATGCTTTGCCTCTAATTTCACTATACTTATAATAAAACAAATTCATTAGATAGGTTTAAATCAATGAGTTGTTTTTCCCCGAGTAATTTCTAATGAGTTTAATTTTAATTATACTTTAATTTTAATTATAGCACTGTTTTGATTAATTTTCTATGACATATTTTTTTCTATGACAAAATTTCTTTGACATCAGTTCTGCTTATAATTCAAATAACACATTGTTGCTAGTCCTATTACACTATTCGATCTCCAATCTAAAGCTAATAACATTCAGACATTTAAGGAGTCTTCACTGTCAGCACTTTTCGACAATCAGTACAATCAGCACACGTGAAAGTCGTTGATCTTTCAGTTTTTGTGGTACCTTTGAGAGACGGCTGCTTTATTGCTTCACCACATGACACCACATGTAATGGATTATGGATCATGTTTTGTTCCCAATGAAACTAATCTCAATCCTGGATTAGTTTCTCATAGTTAAGTATTATTTAGACATGATGTATAGCTCAATTTCAATGTTATAGTGACTCATGTGATTAATGAAGCCAGCTGTGAATACTAAAAGCTAAATCTAACACTAAAGAAAGGTAAAAATACTTTTTTTTCCACACATGGCAGATAGATAAAGTTCTCTTGTGTAGTTGCCATGGTGAGAAAAGGTTGAACTTTAACGTGACTAGTTGGTTCAAAAACATGTGGAAGAATCAGCTAAGGTCAAAAAGGTGTGTCCACAGACTGGCTTGATTCATGACTATCATTTGTGTCTGAAAAATGAATATCAGACTTGATGAATTACTGTGTGAATTTTCACTAAACCAAGGGAGTGTGAACCTTAACCTTTTTCCAAAGACTACAAGGTCAACTGAAGCACAAAAATGCTTTAGAGCTCCACTGTTAAAAGAAGGACGCAGCTGTGGCTGTTTGATGTGCTCAGTGACATTTAATCAGTGCACACAGTAAATGCAAATCTGAATGTGCTAGCCGTTTACAAGACCTTGAGAAACAAAACTGGAGTTTAACAAATACATTTTATTCACAAGACATGCATTCACCTTCAGCGTATGTGAAGTATACTGTATACATACTACTACAGTACTATTACTACTACTACTGCTACTGTACTACTGCTATTACTACTAGTAATACATTCTTAAGATGTTTTTTATTCAATTCATTCATGCATTAAGGGCAGATGTTGTGGTTGTGTCAACATGATCCTTTGTTCTGGGTATTTTTCTTTTCTAAAGTATAAATGCATCATCAGGATTGTCACAGAATATTTCTTTTTTTATGAAGAAGGTCTATATTCCCAGATGGAATCACAAAAAAAAAGAAAAGAAAAAGGTTTTAATACAACACAGTTAGCATGTTGTAAAAGGAATAAAATGGGATTGAATGAATTGTTTATAAGGTTTTCTCTGAAATCCCTATGATGCCAACCACACACGCACACACATGCACACACACGCACACACATGCACACACACGCACACACACTCACACACGCACACACGCACGCACACACACGCGCACACACGCGCACACACACGCGCACACACACGCGCGCACACACACACACACACACACACACACACACACACACACACACACACACACACACACACACACACACACACACACATACTGCATGTCTCCTGCCTTTTTATAAGTGATGTGCACTGCTGCAGGAGACAATAAACTGGTGGAGGAACCAATTACCAGAAGGGTGACACGAATGTGGTTCATAGCCTTCAATATGTCATTATCTCTGAATCGACACATCCAAGCAGCCCTGACAGGCCATTTCTGCAGGAACTGCAGCAAGCTGCCATGATAAAGCGCCAGCCAAGTAGAAACAGGGGAGAAAAATGGGGAGCCATCCATAACGGCCAGCCGCACACCTCTCCTCACATCTCTGTCGCTCTATACCTCTTTTCATTGAGTTAACTGTAATGCATTAACATTTCCTCAGGAAAATCAGCTCCTTTTTGCTTCACACTCTCTGCTAGACCTTTCCAGAGGCCTCCCACGCTTTTCCTCTGTTCTGCCATGTCGAAGCATCTTTCAGATTACCCCTTAAATCTGAAATGGTAATTCTATTTTTCTAATCTAATCCTGTTAGGACCCCATATGTTCACAGCAAACTGCCCCAAGGCAATTACAGCCAACGTCAATGAATTAAGTAATAGCTTAGTGTGAAGCCAGGCTGACTTCCTGTAGATCAGCGCTGTCAGCAGAAATACACATCTGTCAGTAGGACAGCCAGAGGATTCATGCAGAGATATACACACACATATACCACTGCAGAACCAAACACCATTTAGCTCCTGCCTAAAATGTCCACTGAGTGCTCTATAGTCAAATGGTGTCAGCAAGAATAAAATCTCTTTTTCTTGGATATGCTTCTAACTGGCTTAAGTGAGTCACAGCTTTCACACACACACACACACACACACACACACACACACACACACACACACACACACACACACACACACACACACACACACACACACACACACACACACACACCTTATGGCTACACTGTGTAGCCATTTTAATAAAATTTAGATTTATTTGCATTGCATTTTAACAGAAGCCAAGGGTGACAGAAAAATGAAACCTTGAGATAAACCAGATTCATAATGGAATCCGTTCTTTTCTGGGTGAAACCACATAGTGGGATTAAAATTCTTTGCAATATGGATATGCTGTATTTTTTGGTAGAATCGGGTATAGCAGCTCATAATAAACCAATTGGTTGCTCAGGTACTGTATAGTGAGCCATTTAACACTTTATAGGTTATTACTAGTGTTTTATAATCATTGCAAAAAAATTTTTTATAAGCCAGTGTAGTGCGGGCATTCTTCTTCTAGATCTAGAATTAACCTGTCTTGTTTATGCACTGGATCATCTAGACAGCAAGGCATAACAATAGTTCAACCTAGTCATAACAACAGTATGAAATAGATTTTCTGCATCAGTAGCCATTATGTATTTTTTTTTATCTTAGCAGTATTTATAAGATAAAAAAGGATATCCTTGTATTATTCATGAACAATAGGTCATCCTGTTCAAATAAGAGAATAGTGTCCACAATACCAATGTCTTTCTGCTGTATATAAAGTAACTCAAATTTGCTAACGAACCAGAAAGCCGCTATTTCCAGCCACTATTAAAACTTCTATCCTGTCAGAATTAAGTTACTGAGCATCAGAGTCTTATGTCTGTCACATATTTCGTTTTTAGGCTTATGTCTGTCACCTAGCTTTGCTAAAACTTATAACTGTGAGTCATCAGCATTGCAGTGGAAGCTAACATCATCAGGAATTGGACCGTCTATAGGGAAAAGGAGCTGACTCACCATATAAGGACAAAGTCACTGTTGCTCAGACCAATTTGTCAGCACCACACAATTTTAACCACCAATGAAGTACCATTGTTGAACCACAGATGAACAGAGGTAATTTGCACAACGTGCATGGAAGAGAAATTAGCTTGCTGTACACCATGAGGAAGCAGAATTTTATAATGTGGTTTCTAAATGTAATTCTATCTTGCTATTCCAGTTTCTGACCGCATACCCCATATACATTTTATTTTGGTTTTAGTTCCGCATTCATCTAGTTTAGTTATTTATTTTATGCACATTGTCAAACATTGCATCTTAATTAGTATAGCTAGCCATTGATTTTCTTTGCTCTTTGTGATTGAATTGTCATGCTTTCTATGTTGTTATTTTCTACATTGTTTTTCAAAGTATTGGGTATGAAGTGTTTCATGGTTACACCTCGCCCCAAAACCCATAATCATCCTCACTCAACCCAGTGTTAATTCTTTATGTGTTACTTCATACACACAGCTCATTGTTAAACTACAGAGTTGAATTTCTTTTTTAAATTTTTTATATTTATTAATTTTTTTTCCTGAAAATACTTGATTATATTATTGATGAGGCTGGAAAAGGTCCATTGGAAGTTGCTAATTTAAAGAGATTTTGAAGTTCAAAAAGTTTTTTTTTATTTTTTATGTGAAATAACCAAACTTTAATCTTGACTTCTAGACTTCTAAAACCAAAACAGACAAATTTAATAATTAATAAGGTTCAAGAGTGAAACAGTGCAATAGTAAGCAAAAAAAAGTATAAAATATGTATAATAGAGCAAGAGAGGAGGCATGGAGCAAAAATGTGTTTTAATAATAATAATAATAATAATAATAATAATAATAATAATAATAATAATAATAATAATAATAAATTTTATTTAAAGGCGCCTTTCTGAACACTCAACACTTTAATTGATGATGCGATCTGTTTATGTGTTTTGATCTGCTAAAGGATGCTTAATGATCTGCTAAACTTTAACACATTATTAACATAATACTGTAGCATGGGTTGGGGCTGCATGTTGACCTTTTGATAATGTATTTTTATAACTTGTGCATTCATTGGTTTAGGCACCTCAACACCCAGCTATATTACTCTCTTTTACATTACAGTATAGTTCAGATAGATTGCTTGTAGATAACTCCAGTAGCATAGAAGAACCCTGTCTGCCTTCTGTCCCTTAATTTGGGTCTGGATTATTGTTCTTGCGGAGGCACCCGCACAGGGACATGTGACAATATGTAAATTTATGCAAGTATGGCGTGACTTTGTGGTGCAACTACGAATGGGAGTGAAGACAGTAGAGCACAAACTCTGCTTCTATTCATCTCTTATGATATGATGCAGATATACACTGGTGAATTTTATTTACAAACACTCACTATAGAATGTTTATTTTAGCACTAAAAATAGGAATGCCTACTGGCGACTTCATAGTACAGCGACTGGTGACTTGCACCGATAAAATCACTGCATGTGTGCAAGTAGCTTAAATCTTCTGTCAGTATTCCTAAGGCATTGGTGAGTGTTGGCTCTTCTGCTTAAGCCTATCAGTAAATACCTGATCTAACTGTATCCTAGGTGTCTTGTCATGCCTGTCACTCTACTGATGCAGACAAACACCACAGGTAGTTTTAAAAATCCAAAGAACATGACATGAACACCGTCTTTTCTTTGTTGCTCCCATATCAAAGATATAGCTCTACATTCCACAATCTCCTATGGTACTCATGACATGAACAAAAGAACCCTGCTTGATGTGAATCATTTTCCAATGAGGCCACTTGCCTGCCAGAATGAAGCTATGTATGTCACTAGTTTATGGACGAATGAATCAAGCATACAGTGCTTTGAAGTAAAAAGTGGCATGTTTTAGTATCAGGGATAACATTACTATGTATTGGGGTACTTATTATGTACCATTCTACTCAGAAATGTCCCTTAAATATGTATCTGTTTACCTTTTGATATGTACCTGCCTCATCATTTTGGACTGTGTTAAGATTGGACCTCACTCTTCTCTTAAGTTTGGATTGTAAACATTTTTTTTCTCAACTCAATACTTTATATGCACTAATAACATGTTTATATAATGTTTCATGGACATACCTATATTTAACTTAACGATCTCATGAATTTTTACTATCTGTTAGCCGTAGCATCTTATCTGTATAATAGAGACTGCAATCATAACCTTTGGAAGAAAACACTTATCCCCTTCACCTTGTGTCCATTAGAAAGGACCTCCCATCCCTGATCACTGATTTTGGTCCATGATTAACCAATCACAATGAAGTCATGACCACTAAATTAATTTGAGAGGACTTTGGACAACCAGTGATCCAGTGACAGGGTCAGTGATAAATGTGGGAAATGAAGCCTAGCCTATCTGGCCAGATCCTGCAGTTTGGTATTTTTTCTGTGTACTTATTTGTTTCTGTTTCAGAGAATTTTAAAGAATGGATTCTACTTAATTTGAGTTCTAGATAATCTTATTTCTTTTAATGCATACTATAAAATGAATAATATATATGGAAAGAACAATAGTAGAAAATCACTGGAAAATTCCTTTAAGCCAATCACTTTCAGCTATTTTGTAGAGGTCATCTTAGTCTCGTTCAATGTTTATTTAAAAATAAAATGAATAATAAAGTGGTTAATTTTCCCCCAAAAAAGAAAATTGTTACTCAAAAAAAAAAAAAAAAAAAAGATATATTATGGATATTTTACCCAAACATCTCATGTATTTTTCAGAGCCTACATAGCGTTAGATGAACTGAGTGCAACAGAACACTTTTAAATTTTAAGCTCCAGCTGTGTGCCAGACTATTTCACATTGCAACTACAAACAGCACAACAAGAATATTGCCTTTGCATGCGCTCAGGTGTCACACAAAATATGCGACACCGTATATTTGGTCCAAACAAGCAGCATAAACCTGTAACTTTTCTCTGGTTAGTATTGTGTGCTGTGTGAAATTGACTGAACACCAGCAGCAGTAGGCCAGGCCACTAAGTGCCTATGAAGAGTTTCATCATTTCTCTAAAAGAGGCAGATCTGGGAGGAATAAACAAATAATAAATAAGGTGACTGGTTAATTCATTTATGCTACAGTAACTGCTTATTCATTTCCTTTCATTTGCATTCAGTTGTGTTATAATTTCATACATATATGGCCAATTTTCTTATAGCCTCCTAAAAATCCCAGTCATATGTGGCTCTTCTATTCAGCTATCACTACAAAGAGTGTAGCGTTGCAGTATGCATACAGAGAGCTTCATGATGACATGGTTTCTCAAGATTTGAGTGTAAGAACTTGAGTGTCCTGCATAAAGCCCTGTCCTAAAACCCACTGAACACCTGTGGGATGTAACATTGACTGTGAACCAGTTCCCAGGGATGATGCTCTGTTCTGTTTTGTGCACTGTGTTCAAAAAACAAAATTGCTAACCATACAGTACAGACTATGAGCAATTCTATGGTAGGCAAAGCATTACTCAAAAAACAACATCAAAAGAAGCAAGACAAGACAGTACACAGAAAGCAGAAATAATCAAGTATAGTAAATCAAGATCAAGAACAAGAAACTTGAATGAATGATTAGTGAGAAACGTAACAAGGCATTGTGCAGGGGCTAATGAAGGGTAATGTAGTTCAAGCATTTATTCATCATAACCATGACACAAGGCCTCAATGACAAACATCGGTGCCTGAACTCATTAATGCTTTTTAGGCTGAAAGGGCAAAATTTCTCACAGAAGCATGACAAAATCTAGTGGAAAGCCTCTTCTAAAGAGTGGAGGATATATGGTTTGATGACGAAGCATGCCTTTCAGAGCCATTTTATCACTCCTTCCTCTACTACTGTGGTGGTGCTGAATGGACAGCGCCAGTTCAGCGCCACAACAGTTGTTATGAATAGGTGGAGAATTCATGGCAGTGGGGCAGTGTAACAAAAGTGTGCCAAAAAGTCAGCGGCCAATCAGAGTGGTGCTCTATGCTCTTTACCCTCCTGGAGAGAGAAAGAAAGAGACAACGAGAGAATGAGAAAGTGAGTGAGAGAGAGAGAGAGAGAGAGAGAGAGAGAGAGAGAGAGAGAGAGAGAGAGAGAGAGAGAGAGAGAGAGAGAGAGAGAGAGAGCAGCATGAGTTGCAGTGATTCCAAGAAGGTAAGGGGTCATCTGGCAAAGAAGTTAATGTGCATTTCTCTGTTTCCAATGCAGATCTTCCCCGAAGAGTTGGAAGAAGACAGCAGTCACTAAGCCTACTGCACACTGCCAGCCTCCTGGGTCCAGCCACAATGCCGCACAGCCTCTTTGAAGCCTGCAACGTGCCGAACCGCTGCCGATCAAAGCCCACTAAACCCTCATTTCTCCACTACATTTGTGTACCCTATTTTCTCCCTTTTTATAAACTGCACCTTAAATAATATCCACTTTTGCACCTTGTATATAATAAACCACTGACTGTTCACCTCATCCTGTGCTCTCTGTGTCTGTGTTTTACCCCTCACAGCATATACAGTGTATATATATATATGTGTGTGTGTGTGTGTGTGTGTGTGTGTGTGTGTGTGTGTGTGTGTGTGTGTGTGTGTGTTTAACTTTTATCTATTATACTGTAGGTAGCTCTAATTTTATAGGCAGTTGTTTAGGGTAAAATTGTGGCAGATGTAGTTGTGCAGTTTTTAAAAAGAGGATGAGAAGGAAGAAAAAACTTCTGCATGATCTGCAAGTTTCTTTCTTTTACAGAAGTACAATAGGGCATCATTAGTGTCACTTCTAGCTGAACAACATCTGTTATTTACCGTTCTCTCAATGTGTTGTATTTCTCCATATTCTCTGTCTTTTTCTTCTATACTAAAGATGTGATTCATTAGACAGGCTCCTGATTGGCTGCTTAAGACACTTTTGTCTCTTTTGTCAGCTTTTGCTGAGCTTTTCTTTCTGCAACTGTCATGCAGGTCCAAGGTTCCACACAGGGTTATCACTGTTCATTGGTTTATCCAGTTGCATCACTTGTGTATTGTTTGTAAAAGTAAAAGGCTTTGCTGTGCCCTTACAGACTTTTTTTTTCTATTAAACATGCGCCAGTCATGATGCAATGTGATGAATGGCCTTCTGGCAGGTCATGCCTTGAGTCTACAACATGGTTCTGTGTACTGTGTTTTTACTTTTGTTTATAGTCCAAACCAGAGACCATGAAGCTGTTAGGTGACAATGCTTTCCTAAAGATATTTACAGCATTTGGCGATTTCATCTCATTTTAAACAACTGAGCAATTTAGGGTTAAAATCCAAACAGTGGCAGTTTACATTAACATTTCCAGCATTTAGCAGATGCTCTAATCCACAGCAACTTACATTTTATCCCATTTTTTATACAACTGGGGGTTAAGGGCCATTCTCAGGGGCCCAGCAGTAGCAGCCTGGTGAACATGGGAATCGAACTCACAAACTTTCGAATTGATAGTCCAGCACCTTGACCTCTAGGCTACCACTCCTCAGATTGGTGGGCCTGGGATTCAAACTTGCAATCTTCCTATCAGTGATCCAACACATTACTCACTAGGCTCCCACATGCCCCAAGACCAACATAACCTACCCCTATACCCTGGAGATAATACACTTTATTGTGGTGGATTAATCACAAAAAAAAGAGTTAATAAGAGTGTTAATAAGTGTGTTTAGACTGTGTTCTGAACCATTGCTGTGACTAACAGCTGCCCTATGCTGCCTCCTGATTTGGCCATAAACAGTTAAAGGTCAGCGGCTACTAAAATGGAATCGTTTTGCCATGAATTGCGTGACAGATTCAAACAATCTGATTTTAGTGGAAAATTAACCTGTACATGGAACAGAAGCCATGATTTGACCATTTAAAGTGTTTTTTATTAACAAAATATACTTTTAACCAATCATTAAAGTATAGTTAGTTAGTTATCACAAATATAATGTAAAGGTAACATAAGCTATGCATGTTGTAATTATGAGTATACAAGTCTCATTTATAAACATTTTCAAATTTGAAAAAACTTTTATGTTTATCAGTGACCCAATACTTGTGTATAAACACATTAGCAAGCAGGTCATTTGTAAAAAAAAATACATTTTGAAAGAACAATCAATACTCATGATATTTAATGTGGTGCTAATTCTTAGTAAGTCACTAAAGCTATTAATTGTTACTGATGTCATAATCACAGCCCATTGCACCCATGACAGTAATACATGTGACAAATTTCCCATTTGTCATTCATTTTTCAAAAAACAAAACAAAAATAATAATACATTATATATATACAGTGTTGTATAAAGTATTAGAAAGCAATACTTGAGTAAAAGTACAAGTATCATACTAGAAAAAGACTTTGGTCGAAGTGAAAGTCACCTTTTAGAATATTACTCAAGTAAAAGTCTTAAAGCATCTGATATACACTGTACTTAAGTATCAAAAGTAATTTTCTGATATTTAATGTACTTAAGTGTTTGAAGTAAAAGTAAAAAGAAAGATTTCAGTGATTTTCGGTAGGCATAAGAGCAGGGGCGGTTCTAGGATTTCATCTTTAGGGGTTTTAGCTCTCAGTGAGAATTTAAAACAAGAAAAGTTTTATATTATATATTATATGACTACATAGTAAGCCAAAAGTTATAGTATTATTAAATGGCAAAAGTGGACACCAACATTTTATGCATGATGTAATGATGCCAGTCAAATCAGTTCATGTATGTGTGCATTCTCTGTATATATATATATATATATATATATATATATATATATATATATATATATATATATATATATATATAAATATTTATTCTAAATAACATCATTTATCACACAGTAAAATAGAAAGGTGGAACTCGACTTTACAAGTAAATTAACAATTTCAATGTTGTTTGAAATGGCCACATATTCTTTTTATCCCCAAAATGCACTTTTTGTGATTTGATTAATCATCTAAATTTATGTTTTGCAAGTATAAAATTTGAATTCGAAACATTCTTTTAATAAAAATTCTAAAGATTTTTATTTAACTCTTTACAGTATTATTTTTAATTAGCGATAAGGATTTTCTTTTTGGCTTTGGTGGCCTCAATTTTTATATGTGCAACATTCTGTATTGGTGTCTTGTCTGCAATGAGTGTTTTGAATCTGATGCGTGTGTCTACCAGAAGCCAGTGGAGGGAGCACAGCAGCGGGGTGGCATGCGTGAACTTAGGCAGGTTGAAAACAAGTAGTGCAGCTGCATTTTGAATCATTTTCAGAGGACAAATTGCGTTCATAGGCAGACCTGATAACAGTGAGTTGCATTAGTCCAGTCTTGAAATGACAAGAGACTGAACAAGTACCAGAATAGTCTGTGTGGACAAAAATGGCTGAATACTTCTAATGTTGTAGAGAAGGAACCGACATGAGCATGTCACATTAGCAACATGTGAGGAAAAGTACAGTAGATTGTCCATGGTTACCCCAAGGTTGCGGAGGGAGATCAGATCATTATGCACGGATATTGCAAGATCATGACTTTGGGGGATGAATCACTTGGGATGATCTGCAGTTCAGTTTTTGCTACAGTAGGATTGAGCTTCAACCGATGAGCCCTCATCCACGATGATATGTCTGCCAGACATGTGGAGATCCGAACAGAAGCTGTGGTATCTGAATGTGGGAAAGAGAAGTGGTAAGAGAACCTGTGTGAGGAAATAACTTCACCAAGAGTGTGAGTATACAGGAAGAAAAGTTGTGATTTGTTTTGCTTCTTCTCACGTGAGCTTAGCTCTCTTTGATTGTTGTGCAACACATCTGAAAGTTAGGAGCAGAACAAGAAGTTTCCTTGGGTTTAGGGGACAGAGGACAGTCAATGGTTGAAGAAAGAGAGGAGAGGGAAGTGTCTGTGGCGGAGTCCAAGGGTAGTGAGGAAAATGACTCAGGATCAGAAAGAGATGAAAGAGTGCCAGAAGCTACAGAAGAAGGGGAGATGTTGGGGAAGTGGACATGGATGATGGTGATGAGGTCCAGGAATAAGACCTGAAAGGATTGAGAGGAAAAATGCCGAAACCAGAGACCTAATAATCTTGAGAAAAAATGTTTCAATTTACATTTTGATTGGGACTTTTTTAGAAGGGCAAGGGTTGGGGATGCTTTCATTTTACAACAATCATAGGGAAATAATGTTTTTTTTTTTTTTTTTACAATTATTAAGTTTATTATGTTTATTACAAGCATAATAATGTTTATTATGCTTTTGTGTTACTCAATGAAAGAATCAATTAAAGTTCAACTTACAATTAAATCAGTCAAGACGTCATTTTTAACATTTGTATTATTTGTATTTAAAATATGCATGTCTGCTTATGACCAAACAAAATGTTTATTTATGTTTGTATATGATATAGTTTATATAAATTTCCCACACACTCATTATTGTACCGCTCTGCAGCCCTTCGACGAACAAACTGCCTGACTGTTACAGCCAAATATCTCAAACTTTGACTCATCAGTCCAGAGCACCTGCTGCCATTTTCCTGCACCCCAGTTCCTACGTGCAAACTTGAGTTGCTTGGCCTTGTTCCCAAGTGGGAGGTATGGCTTTTTGGCTGCAACTCTTCCACGAAGACCACTTCTGGCCAGACTTCTCAGGACAGTAGATGGGTGTTCCTGGGTCCCACTGGTTTCTGCCAGTTCTGAGCTGATAGCACCCCTGGACATCTTCCGATTTAGAAGGTTAATAAGCTTGATGTGCTGCACTAAGATTCCTTGGCCAACCACTGCGTCTACAATCCTCAGTGTTGCCCGTTTCTTTGTGCTTCTTCAAAAGAGCTTGAACAGCACATCTTGAAACCCCAGTCTGCTTTGAAATCTTTGTCTGGGAGAGACCTAGTTGATGCAGTATAACTACCTTGTGTCTTGTTGCTGTGGTCAATTTTGCCATGACATGAAATTGTCTTTCAGAACCTCACCTTGGTAGCAGAGTTTGGCTGTTCCTCACCCATTTTTAAGCCTCCTATACAGCTGTTTCTGTTTCAGTTCATGACTGGGTTTCAACCTATGTGTGACCTTGATGATCATTAGCACCTGTTTGGCATAGTTGGCTGATCATACACCTGACTATAATCCTACAAAATCCCTGACTTTGTGCAAGTGTACCTTATAAGAATTGATGCTGGTTTGAAGGCAAAAGGTAGTAACACCAAATATTGATTTGATTTAGATTTTTCTTTTGTTTGCTCACTTTGCATTTTGTAAATTGACAGAAATAAACAAACACTCATTATTTATATTTCTGAAAGCATTCTTTGTTTACAGCATTTTTTCACACCTGCCAGAAACTTTTGCACAGTACTGTATATATTTTTCAGTATTCTAAAATGATCATTAAAATTTTGTTTAAAGTATTTCTTGAGAGTTTGAGATTGAATAGAACAATACTAGCATTATATCTGGCATCATATGGTTGACAAAATACTATAAAGGTTTTTTATTCACAAAAGTATTTGACATCTGGAAAGAAACACTGCAGACAGTAAAGAGCTGGCAGAGAGAACGAGTTGGAGGACTGAGAGACTTGAAGAGAGTGATTCATTCAGTCACACATTTGCTCCAAACATTCAAAGTGAGTCATAACTAGTGCGTATTCTGAGAAAAGCGGCCTGCAATGTTTGAAGGATAGCATATTTTGAGGAGTATCGATTCATATGCTGCTATTTGTGGCAAGAATCTCCATGGCTTAATTTGCAAATTCTTATATTTCCCATACTGGGAACACTTTATAATAATCTATACCAAACAGCTGACATAGAGTTTTGGCACAAGTTTGCTAAGCACTATCAAACTTACAAGAACTGATAGCTACAAATGGTCCTTCAAGACCACCTCCTTCAAGGCCCCTCAGTTGCCTTGGGAAAAGACAAAGGTGTTTGGTGTGTGTGTGTGTTTAAGTAGTGGGGAGGTGGACCATGGTGTGTGTGAAATGGAACCCCCATCAGAGACCTGAAAGGGACATTTCAATTAGAGGCGCTGTGAAGTGTGTCGCCTGAGTGCTTACTGATCATCACCATGCGCCATCCCCCTTAGAGATGCCTTTCTTTCTTCATTAATAAGTGGCAAAAATCACAGCATGATTTTTTTCATTCTCTCTCTCTCTCTCTCTCTCTCTCTCTCTCTCTCTCTCTCTCTCTCTCTCTCTCTCTCTCTCTCTCTTTCATTCCATGTCACTCCCTTCTCTCTTGGCAAATGAAATAAAAAAGAAAGAAGCAAAGGGAAGAGGTAGAAGAGATTTGGCACTCTTGTCAGACAGGCCTCACAGCCCTTCTCCTTTTATCTCTTGCCTTTGACTTCATGCTTTGATTATGAAATCCCCTTTCACAATGTTGAGAGCTTGCTTTTTTTTTTTTTTTTTTTTTTTTTTACAGTGCAAGGCCACATTTGAGCTGTGAAATTCAAAATCATCAATAATAAATCTATATAAATTCTCTATTTATTTGTACCAGGCTTGAGACAACTTACTTGAAACCAAACACACTGCAGCACAAGCAAGAATTTCTTTCATGAATGTTAGTTGACTAATTGTTCATGTTTACACCCACATAGATTATGCCATCCACATTGTTTTGAATCAGAAATGTCAATCAGGCTTTTGGCGGTATAAGATATTACACAAACTCTGATGGGTTTGTGCTGGTGATAATATTTATCTATATACAAAAATCGAAAAAGAAACACACACACACACACACACACACACACACACACACACACACACACACACACACACACACACACACACACACACACACACACACACACACAGATGCTCAAGGGTTTGGTATGAGTATTTGATAAATAATAGTGGACATTATACCATCTTTGGATGCTGCATTAGAAAAAACGAAACTACCCCATATTAACATTTACTTTTTACCCTGCTTGAGTACTATAAAGCACATGACTGTTTTTGACTTTGTGTGCTTCCACTTGTCTTTCTCTTCCCAACAGGCTTCAATATGCTAATGATGCTTCAGACTGGTCTAACCCTCCTGCCCACTGTGATGTGACCTCCACAATACAATCTAGCTTCACTCTGAAGCTCAAATTACAAATGCCTCTGACATAAATATATATTCTCACCAAAGCTTCCCATGGAGGAAAAGTCACGATTCATTTGCATTTTAGCTATTGATTTTTAGGAAAGAACTCTGGCAGTTATGTCAACTCCTGCCAATCTGTCTAAATCACCACTAGCTACACCACTGCTGATTTTTTTAAATTTCCCCTTCTTTTGTTTTTCAAGTTAAATTACATGATGTCAACAAACAAAGACATACAACGTAAGTTTTCATAATACATGAAAAGTAAAACAGTAGATTTTTGAAAATATTCTCCTATTCACAATCCAGTAGTTTGTCACTCAGTATCATGTGGAATAAAGACTCAACACCTTCTATACAAGTTTACATCACAACATTCTTTTGAACTGTGTGATTCAGAAATATTTAATTAAATTGTTCAAATAACAATTTAAGTATACTGAGTGTGTGTTAATGGAATTGTGACTCTCAGCATATGTTGTTAATCACATAATCCTGACTAACAGATGGTTTTCCTGCAACAAGGGAACATACTAATGCCACCTGTCAGGATATTAATTAATAATGGGAGATGAATACATGTTTTCACTCCCTAGCAATGAGCAAAAGACCACTAAAAATAACAAGCGTTTGTCTACACAGATATAACACTTACAGTTCTATCCCTTTGATGGGTAAATTATAGTTTCAAGGTGGAATATGTTTGAATTCTGAACATTGGGTTTATCTGGCAAGTTTACCAGAAAGAAATTCAACAAATTTACATCAAAAACATAAGTAGTAGTGTTGTTGGCTTAGTGGTTTACATGTTTGTTTCGCACCTGTGTGGTTGGGGGTTTGATTTCTGCCTCTACCCTACAGTATGTTTGAGGTTGAATGTTCTCCTTGTGCTTTGGGGGTTTCCACTGGGTACCCTGCTTTCCTCCAACAGTACAGAGATGTAAAGGTGGGGGAAGTCGTGGCCTGATGGTTAGAGAGTCTGACTCTTAACCCTAAGGTTGTGGGTTCGAGTCTCGGGCCAGCCACGACTGAGGTGCCCTTGAGCAAGGCACCGAACCCCCCAACTGCTCCCCGGGCGCCGCAGCATAAATGGCTGCCCACTGCTCCGGATGTGTGTTCACGGTGTGTGTGTTCACTGCTGTGTGTGTGCACTTTGGATGGGTCAAATGCAGAGAACAAATTCTGAGTATGGGTCACCGTACTTAGCCGTATGTCACGTCACTTTCACTTTCACTTACACTTTCACTTAAAGTCGGCTGATCGGCAGACTTCTGAGGTGTTTGGGTCAAAATGACCCATTTTATAATTTTACAAAAAGTATGTTGCATTTGTTGTAAATCATTTGCATTTGAAAATACATTTTTGAGAGCTGTAATTCAAGTCAAGTCTAGTCGAGTAGCTTTTATCGTCATGTTAACCATATATAGCTGACACAGTACATAGTGAAATGAGACAACGTTTCTCCAGGACCCTGGTGCTACATAGAACAAAGACACAGCTAAGGACATAAGTAACTTACTTCTAGCCACATAAAGTGCATCTGTGCAACTGGTTCACAAACAGTGAGTGCAGTGAGTGATAATTTGTATTTGTCCTGCGTAACATACCAGATCAGTTTAACCCAAACGTACCAAAGAGTGAATATTCAGAGTGCAAAGTTCTTTGTTTTTCTGTTTTAATATTTTTAGATGGAACGTATACACATACTTTACATTTTTAAGTTTAACATTAAGTCTGCCAGATGCTTTTCCTTGTATGCCATCTTCAGTTATCTGCTACTATGAATTACTATGACCATGCATTACCTTTCAGGCAAATTGCCAACTGGTACAGGCATTTAAAACTTTTTTCTTTCTTTTAATAATCATTTCCCTGCCTGTGCTTAATTGTAATTCTATCAAAGGGATTTTGGTCAAATGAAACAAATTGCTCCCTGAGGATATTTTTTTTCTTATTACTGAATGTCAGCTGAAAGGTAATTTTTCTTTCTGCTTGTTTGAGCTACCAAAATGTAATTCATTGTGTGGAATATTATTAAAAAAAAAGGCATTTTTAATAACTTTGTTGAAGGCTGCCAATAATTATGGAACTGATGGCATATTTAATGATTAATAATGTATGTGTAAAAAAATGCTTACTTGTTTAGTCTCACTAGTCTCACTGTAAAGTGTAAAGGTTTTGTAAATTAGCAGGATTTAAACTCAACACATATTTCCATTGAAAGAATTTGAGGAAGTTTATGTTGGGCATAAAGCCTACTGAACTGAGGTCAAAGGAAAGGTAAGTAAGCCATGCTGGATTTCTTGTTCACGACATACATTATGCATAAGAGCACAGACATTTTACCTGATATGCATTTCCAACCACACAAACCTGCTTGTACCTGAGACAGAATCAAACAGCTAGACACACTCATGAGATCCATGGAAACATTTGTACTATATACTGTACATGCAACCAGACTCATGTTTGTAAAATACTGTCTTTGAAATCTGAGAAAGGTCTTTTTTTTATGCTAATTGTTTGGCTACATTCTTTCTTCACTTATTACTGATCATTGACTTAATTATCAAGCTTTTACAGAATTTGTGCTAGAGCAAGGTAAAAAAAATGATTAGGTGAGTTTTAGCTCACAGCAGGGCCTATAGGAGTTATTACATTATTTACACTTACTTTTAGTATCATGAAAATGTGCCATTTCTAATGGCTTCTATTTGTTTCTCCTCTGGATATTTGATTGTATTAGTATTGATGCTAGTTAACATCATGCTACCTTTACCCAATCTGAGTTAGGTGATATGAGCAGCACTGAGAAACATAATAAAATCATTTTGAGATAACCGCCATTGCCTTGTATTTACAGTAGCTGAGTCAGTGATACAGCCCTGACTATAGCATACAGGTGTTTCAAAGCAGTAGGATGATCTTAGCTGTCCCTCAAACAACAGGCTGGGTATTAAACATCAATAAATGATATGTTGCTGTTTTTATGTGGCCAAGGGAGATAATACAGAATTAAATTTTCTAAGGGAACAGTTATTAGTATGCTGATTGAAGGCTTCTGAACTTCTTTGAGTGATTGATTAACTTCACATTAACTTGTACCTTGCTAACACCTACTGTGGACCTGAAAAAAAAACCTTGGTTTAAAATGTAGAAGGTGTCTTAGGAATAATTTTGTAAAAATAGCTCCCTTGTGTTTATTGGAAAGAGTAAAGCTTATCCAACCAAACTGCCATTTTTTATATCCAAGCAACAGATTGTTTTAATAAATAAGTAGCAAAAATAAACTCGAAATATTTTATTGTCTTTGTTCCCTCTTAGGCACTAATATTTTTTTTTTAATTCCAAATTTGTATTGATTATTTGATGACTTCAGCATTACTGGGTCAGTTAAAATAATAGAGTTCTCAACATGACAATGTGACAGACTTATTTGTTTGTTTGTTTGTTTGTTTGTTTATTTATTTTGTATGTAATAGACCATTTTTATCAAAAAAGTTTGGATTTGTTGAGAAAAAAACGATAGAACGATGTGTGAAGTCTCAAAAGAAGAAAAAGATTCTCTGAGTTATTTCAGAAAAAAAAACTGTAGTTACTGATACAAGGTCACTGATGCATTGTTAAAGGCGAAGGATCAACATGCCAAGTAATGACTTTGATGAGTCTGATGCTGTATATTGCCTTTTTTTTGTTGAGTTTTTAATGTACATAAATTTGTTAATTTTGAAGCTGTCTTTTCTGTAAATATTTGTTTACATGTGTCGAAGACATTGGCATCAAATGTAACCCACACACACCTGCAGTGTCCGCTGAAATTCTTATTAATGTCTTCTGAGATTTTTATAAACTATCTATAGTGTTTATATCCTGCTTATACTGCTCTAGTTATTCTGTGTATTTGTTTACAGTGTGATCGTTCATGCACACCTGTGTATTCTGCTGCATTGTGTTATTGTGTATAAAATTGTATTGTGTATATGAATTTGATGAAGGTATATGTGATCCTGGAGGGATATTTTATCAAAACGTATACATACTGTATGCATGTGCATGGCATAACAATGGGAATTACACATTAGGAAACACTTGGCACTGAATTCTTTTAAAAACTTGGCACTGAATAACAGCGGAGCAAACTCAAACGATGTTTTGCCTACAGGCTTTCCCTCCAAAACCCACCCCAATTTCAAATCTGTGCACTTTTAACATCTCAAGGAGCAGCAACATCTCAAGTGAATGAAGTCATCAGAATCGTTTAACTGAACCGTTTATGCTATGCAAAAGATAATAACTAAAGTCTCTTATTTACTAATGGAGAATCCAGCTTTATTCACCCTGGTTCTTTCATTCGTAGCAGAATGTATGAAGGTTAACTGTATATGATATGATTTAGGTGACAGGAGCAGCGATGAGGTTGAGAAACATCAAACAAGAACTGCATTTTCAGATAACTGCCATTGCCTTATGTTTAGCTGAGTCAGTGATACAGCTCAGTATTTCAGAACAGTAGGTCTTAGTTGTCCATTGAACCACAGGGTGAGTATTAAACAACAAGTCATGATCTCTTGCTGTTTTTATGTGACCAAGGGAGAAAATAAAAAATGGAATTTTTGAAGCAGACATTTATTAGAATGCTTATTTTGAAGCTTATGAACGTCTCTAAGAGATTGATTAACATGTATGATACTTTCAACACGTCCCTTGCTAACACCTACTCTTGACCGGGAAAACTAAGTTTAAAATGTAGCATATGTCTTAAGAATAATTAAGTAAAGTAGCTCCGCTGTGCTGATTTGAAAGAGACTACTGTACCCAACCAACCCACCCAACTTAATGAATGAGAAGCAAAAAAAAAACAAAACCACTAAATACTGCACACTTCTTTGATATGATAAATGCAATTAAATCATTTATGTACATCATTATAAATTCAGTACAAACATGTGATCCCATATTACAATTACAGATTCATTCCAAATTGAATTTGTGTCATTTTGCCAATTCCAATACAATAGCAACCACTTTCCATCTCAAGGAAACCCAGGAAGGTGAAGACTAGACTATGTAACACCAGCCCCCTCTTCTTTTTTCAGCTGCTACTCATGCCACATCACAGAGTAGCTGAACACACTCGGATGAAAGTGTTAACTGTCCTCTTGTGCATACATGAGCTCACAGACACCCACCATTGTTTAGTGTTAGTCTGATTGACAGGGAGAGAGTAATTTCATCTCTCCCACACAAAAAGTTGGCCATGGATGGCTGTTGCATCACCAGGATTCGAACTTGCCATCTCCCAAAAATGGGCAAACCCTTATTGAAGTGTTTTGAGTGGTCCTAATCATTACCCAGTTGCTAAGTTACAGTGCTACCTACAGTAGATGCTTAAAAGATACATAACCAACATATTTATAATGTACAGAAATAACTTTTAAGTGTGCGTGTGCATTGTAAAATATGTTCGATGTGTTATTCAGGTAATATATCTTTATATATATATATATATATATATATATATATATATAAAATGTGTGTGTGTGTGTGTGTGTGTGTGTGTGTGTGTGTGTGTGTGTGTGAAAGTGAGTTTGGATGTGCCTGGGCAGGTGTAAATTGCTGTGAGATTTGCTGAGGCTGTTAAATTATTCAGGGCAAAAGTGCACCCTGGCTGTCGGAGTGTGGGCTGGAAGTGTGTATCTGTATGTGTGTGGGAGAGCACACAGTTGGTAGACAGATGCATCACATGTGTGAGAGAAGAGGCATGAGAAGATGAATGAGTCAGGGTGAAACCCTTTGCTGTTTTTAGGATGTAACCGTGTGTGTGTGTGTGTGTGTGTGTGTGTGTGTGTGTGTGTGTGTAGGAAGGCTTTAGGGTAGCATTGCCTCTATGCTGGATTGTGTCAGCAGGGCTTTCTAAGTGACGGAGAAGGCTCAGGCTCAGGCATGGTGCTGAAGTTAAGCTTTATTCACTGTTTCAGCTGAAAGCATCTCACTCAGGCAGGCTGTGGTGAAGAGAACAGGAGAAATGGATTGATAGACAGACGGTAAGGGGAAGTGGGGTATAGCGATATGATTCAAGAATGAACTGTTAAAGAAAAGTAGAAATGGATAAAGAAGAAGAGCACATAGTGAAATAAAAATACTTTAAAATGATATAGCTACACATTTCTACAGTGTCTTTGTGTTCACAATACATGCGGACTCAAAAGAAGTTTTCCATTTTTTTTTCCCTCAATATGCAATAGAGCTCACACCTAATATGTGTAACACTGGAGTAAGCATATATACTAAATTACTGGATAATATCATTCAAATACTTACTTTTTGTGTTGCAATCACTTGGCAGTAAATGAGAGAGAGAGAGAGAGAGAGAGAGAGAGAGAGAGAGAGAGAGAGAGAGAGAGAGAGAGAGAGAAAACAGAAGAGAGTGCAAAAGAAAAAGCATTGACAAAAGTTAAATCAAAGTAATCACAGTGTCAAATTATATATCATTTATAAAATAAATAGTATATAAATTTAAATCATTTTCAGCATTTAAGGAACATCAGATGATGTTATGCCAAACATGTTGTACAGTTTACTCCATTCCTCTAAATATAGATAAAATTATAGAAAATCTATATAAAATCCAAGAGCATGGTCAATGTGCACATCATGTTTGCAACTGAATATGCTAAAGCTGAGGATAGACGCAGCCTTTACATTTTTGCTTCTTCCTTTGTATAAAAGCAAATAAAAAATACTTAGTCCTTCACAAATTTGTACACATTTTTTTCCCCAGAGATCAAGTTCAAAGATGAAATTTCTCATGATTCGTGAAAAGTAAATCCAGGACAAACCTGAAGTTTTAAAATTGACTTGCTTGCTGTCACCAAATGAAACAAGGTGAACTAAAACATTTAACTTTCTTTTGCATATATTGTAAAGCCCTAAGGCAAAAGCTTTAACACTCTAAAATAGACTATGTTTATTTATGTTACCCTTCAAATTTGTCCACAATTCACTGCACTAGCCCTGCTATAGATGGGTTAGACACCCATTGCCTTGTAGCAACATTTATCTGAGCAATTCATTCTCTCTCTCCCCATCACCTCCTTCCCTTTCTCTTTTAATGGAAGAGCGGGGCAGCCTGTGAGAGGGCTATTTTCTCTCCATCTGTGCCGAGATGAGGAGAAAAAGAACTACATTAAGAGATGAAGGACACCAAAGGCTTCCCAGGAGGGACAAGGATGCAAGGCAACCTGACTGAACTCATTCCAAATCTTCTTTCCTCAAACAACTAAAAAACAAACACGGCGACATGTTGGAAAAAAAATGAGGAGAGAAACGTGACATATGCCAGCTTCTAAATCAAGATCAAAATGAGAGAGAGAGAGAGAGAGAGAGAGAGAGAGAGAGAGAGAGAGAGAGAGAGAGAGAGAGAGAGAGAGAGAGAGATGGGAACAAGGGCAGTAAGAGAAACAGAATAAGAGTTGCAGATAGAAACAAATTTAGAAGGTTATTAGGTGAGAGGCAGAGACAAATGGGTATGCTTTAAACAGTATTAAAGAACATCTAGAGGAAATTGATCTACAGTGACAATTTGCAGCATGAATTGTTTGAATTATAGTGTTTGAATAATGTCTTATATCTTTTGCCGGAAGGAAGAAAATAATAATGCTAGGCCGAACCATTTGTGCACATAATTGTCATTGTGTATCCTAGGAATTGCAGTTATGTTTAGTCATCTAATGTGTAAGAATCTAATTGATGCTAGTGGTTTAAGAAAGGGATGATGCAATTCTCAGCTGTGTAGTCAATTCTTTATTTTCCAGTCCTCCATTTTACACTAATAAGTGACCTAAATTATCCTTGCCAGGTACATAAAACTTAAAAAAAAAACACTTTCTTACATAACCGCCGCCTCATTGTGCCATGCACAGTTGTATATAAAACAAATTCATTGTTCTTGCTTCCTTCCTACAATTTTTTATTAAATACGGAATCCTGCCAGAACTAATATTTCAGAGGCAGCTGAAGTTGGAGAGAAAAAATACTACAACATTAATCATCAAGGGCCCCATTCGACTTGTCATATTTATAAGATTTCTAATAAATGCATATTTTAAGTGCTGTTGGTACTTATTTATTTGCCATGGGAGATTACATCCAGTTCTCTCTGGAGATAAGCTATTCAGCCATTTATTCTCTTCAGACAAACAGAAAACAAAAAAGTTTTCTTCGAATTAACCCAACTCTTACACTTCTTATAAATCTATAGGATGTAAACTTGTGTGAGAAAGCCCCATGCTGAGGCGGTATAAATAGAAGGAGTAATCAGTGACTGGATTATTCCCTATCAGCCTTATACAGATTTGGATTTGAAAGAAAAAAAAATACACATCAAGGTTGGCTGCTTTCAGAGTTATGCTACACAGGTGTTGATGTTGAATTTCCAGTTGGCACATTTTGAAATTAACTAGGAGCAATTCACACCTTTGAGGTTGCCAGGTTTTTTCTTGTGTAACATTCTCTTGGAAGTTATCACCAGTGTCAAGTTACCCCATTCACCCAAGCCAAATGAACTAAATTCAGGTGTCATATCATAAAATAGATTGCTGTTTGCTGACTACAACAAACAAATACAACATAGTGTATCACAAAAGCTTCAGAAGCCAATAAAATACACTTATATATAATATAATATATATATATAAAAAGGAAGAATTATGAATTAAAGGTAATAGCAGCCAAAATATTAGCCAGTAGCCAACAAGTGTATATCTTGAGGCTGACTGTCATTGATATGCCTCATTATGAATATTACATTCATTTGCAATCATAGAAATTTTGTCTTAGTAAATTTAGCTTTGCTGTGAATTAATCCTAGCCATGCATTAGTTTATTGGTAGGCTTTGAAAAAAATATCCAGTCTTCTATGGAGAAAGTAGACCTGCAGTACTCTAAGCTTAGTTCCTAATTAGTTCATAATTAGTTCTCTAGTACAATGAATTATTTTCTAATGGTGTACTTATATATTACCATTTATTTAATGTTATTCTTGACTATGGATTATTGGATTAGAAATTGATTGTTTCATGGATTATTTTGTGTGCATTTTCAAACCGAAACTGTAAATACGTGTAAGAGTAAAATATTGCGATAACCACATACAGTATATCCAAACAGTGGCGTGAGACTCAATAATGCGAACGACAGCACAGTCATCTCTTATGTCTGTAGATTGGTTGGAGATGCTGTTGTGTGTAACTTTCTTACCTCACGTCCTCCACACAAAATAACAAAGGAAACTATTCCTAGACAATTCCTGGAGTCTGTCTCATTTGGCTACAGTGAGGAAAGAAACACTTTTTTTTTTTAACTTTCACTCTTCACAGCTCTGAATATGGTACATAATGCAAATAATGTCTTTGTAAGACTTCATATATCACACCATTTCTGTTAAAAACCAACAAACAAACAAAACAAACAAACAAAAACAACCTCAAACTGTATCAGGAAGAATCAGTCCTCCAAACACATAATGTTAATGTAAATTAATGAAACAATAAACAATAAAATGACGAGGACTAAAATAATACAAACGACGACAATTAACAACGACTAAACATAACCACAGGTAACCAAACGTAACTAATGAATCCGCCCCCATCTATACAACAGACAATGATGACACAATGAGGAACAGGTGTGGAGACAGGGAGGAGCAGACGAAGGCGGGGCAGACACGTGACGAGGAACAATAACAAACACACATGGCCGAAAGTCCACGCTGATACCTGACAGTGATATAGTGTTTATTTTTTAAAGACATGTCTTGATATACTTGTAACACAGACACAGATAACATTCTAACATAATAACAGCTGAGGTAAGAAGATTACTGACAAAATTTCCCCCCTTCCAGCACAGTGTTCAAAGCATCATGAGCGCTGTTCTCGTGTTTTGTTTCCGTCCCTCCTTTTTTGATTCAGCTCTTGTCTCCACTTCTATCCTGTCATCACCGTGTTTCCTGATTTGGTCCATAATTACTTTGTATTTATATACCCAATTTTCTTTCTTCTTTTCTTTCAAATTCATCTTCGTTGTCATGAGCGATTCTTTTCCTGCGTTCTCTGTTTCCTTGTTTTAGTCCAACGTCTATATTTATACCAGTGCCATTATATCCAGCATTTCTACTTTATTCCCAAAGGCAAGACTTAACATTATGTGTGTCTTTAATCAAAGGAAGCATAAACCATCCTATTTCCTTTGTGAATCATATTGGCTTGTTAACAGAATATTCAAAGTGTTCATTAAGGCACAGCTGAATGGCTGTGCAGCACATAATAAGAGGTACATCTGCTGAGGTGATTAAAAACAGTTATTGTCAAACAGAATGATTGTGTTAACAAATCTCAGTTCAGCTATTATGACCAGGTGCAGCCTGGGGAATGTGACATACCTGGTCATAATGTCAAGCCATCACGCTGTCAGTCCTTATCTCAGGCCGGTACCACACTCACCCACCAGCCTCTGTCTTTTCCTTCTTTGTGCTTGGACACAATGTTGTTTGATTGAACCATCCTCTCCACAATGGGGACTCAAAGGAAAATGGACGAGATAAAAATGTGGGTCATGCACCGCATCTTTCCATCTGTAAAGGTCTGTGAGAGGTGCTGTCGACCTTTTGCATGGTTAACTTTCAGCGACAATCACTGGGACAGGGAGTATGGTATTGAGAAAAAGCAAATGCTTTAATATAATGCATTAATAAAAACAGTAAGTAGACAGCAAGACACATTTTTATAATATTCTTTAGTCAAAATGCCTCTGTCTAGGATTATTAAAAGGAAGAACAATAAAAAACAGCTAACTTTCATTGTTTTTAGTCAGAAAAGTAGCAAAATTTTTCAAACATGATTATTCATGAACCAATTATGATTACGAGCGGTAAGCAGTTCCCTCGCCATGCCTTGTCTGTCTGCACATGTTAACATCTGGTTTATTTGTTGGTAAACATCAAAAACAAATCACACTCCATCAGCGGCAACGGTTTCTTTGTTTCACGAGAGTGAGACAAGCTCTCAAAACAACCACAGAAGAACAAAGAAATGCACAGATGAAAGGTTACTTCCCTAAAGTTTTAATTACATTTTTCATTTTTTGGCCAATTTATCCTGCTTGCTTTTTGTAGTCGGTTTCTTTCATAATAAAGAGAGCTGTTATCTGGAATGAACTGTGTGGATTTTGTTATCATACATACATCAGTTCTGCAAAACTGTAAAACTCACTTTATGTTCTGATTTTGACTAAATTGGTTTTGCCTCAGATGCCGTACACTTCTGCATGTAGCCGATGAAGTGAATGTAAATAAACTTGTACTGCTGATAATCTGATTGAACCTAATGTTGGATTTGGTACTGCAATAAGCTTAAAGTGTTGTAGTAATAGAATAAAGGTACAAAGTGGTTATGGTGTCAGTCTAACAATCAGAAGCTTGTGAGTTTGAATCCCAGGTCCACCAAGCTACCACTGATGGGCCTCCAAACAAGGCCCTTAACCCTTAATTGCCTAGTTGTATAAAATGAATGTAAGTCACTCAGGATAAGCACGTCTCCTAATTGCTTAAATCTACAATGTAAACACACTGCAGTCACTACAGCCAACAGATACCACCTTAATTTTCCATCAGACCTTACAAACTGTCACAACTATTCAAACATTCATATGAATTGATATTATAAAAAAAAACTTTCTTACCACACTTCAATTTGTACACACAGTTCACAGTTCATTTGTATATAGCGCTGTTTACAATTGACATTGTCTCAAAGCAGCTTTACAGAACATAAACATAAAACAAAAGGTTAATATAAAGAATAATATAAAGATTAATATCCTCCTCCACTTTGTGTTTCTTTGACAAAGGAGAAATGACTATTTTTTTGTCTGTCAATATTGGCTACACTATTTTTATTGAGTATATCCTTATATAATATTTTGTTACAACCAAATTAAGGTTACAAATGGTCACTCTGAACTTCCATATGGTTGTTCTTGAGTAATATTTCCTTTTCAACCACCTGCTCAAACAGTCATCAGTTTTTCTAAGATATGAGATCAATTCACAAAAGGCCCATGCGTATCTCACCCTTACCTTGCCATTTGATAGTATACCATTGTTTCTTCAGTCTATATTTGCTCTTAGGGAATAAGAAGGTGATATTATAAATCTGCCAGACAACAGCATGGGGATTGTGAGACTTCTTCAGGCACCGCCTCTTTACAGCTGCATTTTCCCACTCCTCATGCTACCACTGCCAGGGTGCTGAATGGTCAGCGCCATTTCAGCCCCACTGTATTTTGGACAGCCGGAAAGTGCGTGGCTGTGGGGTGAGGTGGTGAAAGCACACCAAAAATAATGCTAACCAATCAGCATGCCCCTACAAGCTTTTCACCCTCCAGGATAAGCAGAGAGAACAGCCTGGGGCTCGGCACCATGGCACAGGTAAGGTGCTTGCAGAGCGATTGCTGGACCCTGAGGGTGACCCTGAGGGTGACCCTGAGGGTGATGTATCCTGGGCCTGCTACTGGGTGCCAGCTGCCTGTGCACTGCCATAAGCCTTTCTTGACCTACAGACATTCACACAATTCACTGTCATTGGGCCACAAACCCTGTCTCAGTTCTTTGAAGTTTTGATTTACTTAAGGAGCACTGACAATAAAGTGTGTACATGTGTGAAATAAGGTCCACAATTATTTCCTTAATGCTTGAAAAATTAAACACTTAAGCTCTGAGGGTCTACTCTTACTCCATCCTGTGACAAAGGTAAATAATATACCCACCAAAGGTTGATGGAAGAATCGAAATGTTAGCTGCAGTGATCTTTCCAAATTCCCCTGGGTATGGCAGAAGAGGCAATTATAGCCTGGAGCTGCATCACTAAGGGAGCCATTACCAAGCTGATAATGCATGCTACTGTACTTCAGAACTACAAATGGCAGATCAGCTGTAATGAGATTCCCTAGGTCCATTAGATATCTTTTTTCTTTGTGCATAGAAAAGCCTTTGTTTTTAGTTTATGTGATATACCTAGATTCCCATCATGCTGATATGTTCTGTTATGAAGTATGATAGTATACAGAATTCAACAATGATCTTGAGGAAGCTAAGGTGGTATGATGCACTTGTGTTATCTTGCATTCTTAAGCCTTGGATACACTATATTATTTTTGCCCTAGTCATATCATCGATTCTGTGCTAGTCTGTGCACAGATACAGGACACTATCTGCAGATACAGGACACAGTGAACAACTGGAATAAAATCATGTTGTGTGTGATGGGCACAGACTTTAATCTTTCTTTTCCTGATTGAATTTGAGGACAGTCACAGTGAATCAGAGGATATCAAGGAATAACAACCACACATCAAAAGCATCAAAAGCTGTAATGGCTGAAGCCATAAACCAGCCAGATGAGTTAAAACTATTTGCTTGTAAACTTCATATTACTAAGTGCCTTGCTATACTACTTATTTGTACTTTGTTTAAGCATGGATGTGTGTTTTGTTACAGCTGTATCCTACATTATAAAACATTTCAAGATGATTCAATGTAGAATCGAATGTTTACCTGCTGCCTTAAAAAAAAACATGACCAATCTAAGAGGAGATGCCAACTACATGTGGCCTTTAAGGACAACAACCTCCTAATCAATACACAATTCCCAATTCTGTGTATTTATAATCACACCTCCCAGTGTCACCCAAATGAGGATGAGGTTCCCTTTTGCTCCTCTCAAGGTTTCTTCCTCTTCCATCTAAGGGAGTTTTTCCTCACCACAGTCACCTCATCACCTCAGGCTTGTTCATTGGGGATAAACACAAACACATTTAAATATACGTCTAATATGAATTTTTGTATTATATTAATCTTTGTATAATATATATTTTTTTGTTTTATGTTTCTTATGTTCTGTAAACCTCCTTTGAGACAACGACCATAGTTAAAAGCACTACAAAAATAAATCTAAATTGAATTGAATTCAATCTCAAATTGAAATGGCCATTTCAAACCACAAGTAGCCAAGACCATTTATAACTTTGTTTCATTTTTAAAAAAGATATAGACTTCAGTTCAAAATTCAATACTTGACAATTGTAGTTAAAGAAAAGAAATAGGTTTACATAATGTAATTGTCACAACCAGGGAAGGAAGGAGACAGACCCATACACAGGATAGTTTCAAATGAATGGGGTTTAATAAATAATAAAGACAAAAAACAGTAAATGATGAAAACTAAAGCAATACAGATGACGACACTTAACAATGACTGACAATCACTAAGGTACACGTAACCAATGATTCTGCGCTGCCATCGGCAACGCAGCTTACATTTGTTCAAAAGACAATGAGACACAATTAGGAACAGGTGTGGAGACAGGGAGGAGCAGACGAAGGCGGGGCAGACACATGACAACAACAACAACAACAACAACAACAACAACAACAACAACAACACATGGCCAGAAGTCCGGGCTGATCCCTGACAGTGATGAAGCTATCATGTTTTACAGTGTAGAAACAATAGAACTAGAATTCTCTTCAGCTGTTTGTTTCTATAGAATATACAACACTGAAGTGTGCAGTGTTCATGTCATCTGTACAAAAGCAGGGAACGCATTTTACATTTCTCTAAACAGGCTTAGGTTACAATGTTATGCATAAAATCATCATGATCATTATGCATTAATTAGTGTTTTCCACATAATAGATATGTTTTCTGGTAGTTATTAATAAATTCATAGTGATAAAATTAGTGATAGTGACACTACAAAAAAAAAGATAATAAAATTACCAATAAGTAAATAGGAATCCTTAAAAACTGTCAAGTGTCAAAATGGCTGCAAGCATGTGTGCAGATTTGTAATCATTAATCATTTCCATTTGGGCAACTATAGGTACATTCAATGAGGCAGATCTGTCAAGTCTTCTTCTTCAGTCAAGCCGGTTTTCCAGACTGCTTTAGATACCCCAAAGGAGATGTGATTTTATGTGAGAGAATATTTTTGGATAAAGTGCCTACAGTGTTGCATGAATCGCTGTATACAGGTTGTAAGGTTTTTTAATGGGAATGAGAAAAACTAAGAGGAAAATGCTCATGTTTTGATGGGAAACACACACCCACAAACACACACCCACGCCCACACACACTCCACATAAAAAAATCATGGCACACCCTGGATCACTGTCACAAATCACTGTACAGTGAAATTGAAAATATGGGACAGACAACTCATCCATTTTTATTTAAATTCAATATACCACATATGTGTTTTGATAAACTCAATATTAAAATTCTATTAACTCGTTTCATGCACAGTTTCTGAAAGACACTGCAATTGTCATTTAAGATTCATAAAGCTACATCCAAGGAAGAGGAAATAGAATTAATTAATTTCCTTTTAACCAAATAGTAATCAAGTAGAAATTTTTAATTTCACTAAAATTTTAACAAATGTAAATACTAAACACTTTGGGATCTTCGTTATACTGCAAGATGTCACTGTAAATATGCAACAACCAACAATATATTTTTTTCAGTTTTTCAGGAATGTTATTACTCATGAGTGTTGAATGGATAATAAATAATCTTCTTATTTATTACTTAATAGACTTGTTTTATAAGGGAAGCTGTATTGAATATGCTAGCAGAGCATTATTACCCCACAATAAGCTATCATCCATATAATGGTTCATGTGGCTTGTATTCATAGGCCATTAGGCCCCACTGCATTATTCATACTATTACCATTCAGATGTGGCCCTCACAATAAGAGAAACCTGTGGATGAGTCTTTTCAAATGGTTCCATCATGCCCTGACACCCAGCAGGCTTGCCATGAACAAGGCCTTTGCCCTTGCTCTTTTGCTATTGCCCCCTCTTGGCCTTCATTAACTAGAGGATGCCTGGAGGGGGAGCTCAGTTTACCATCTCTCTCTTCTCGCTATCTTCTCTCTTTTTCTCTCTCTCTTTTCCTGCTCTCAGTAGGATGCTTCTTTAGACCTAGCAGGCATCTTTCTATTGCTATTATTATTATTATTATTCAAGACAATTTTCCTGTAGCCCCTTTAGCACCGGTATCTCCTTGGTGTAAGTGTAAGTCATAAGTGTAAGTCATAAACTTATGACTGTCTCACAGATAGAGAGTGAGAGGAGAGGGAGAGCACAGAGAGGTAGAGAAGAGAGAGATTAAATGATGTTGAAGTTGGCCCTGGAAGCACGCAGGTGTCCAGCCTAATAAGCTCCAAGAGTGGACCTGCTTAGAGGTTAATATGCTCTTCAGTGCCAATCGCCTGCCGGACATGTCCTTAGAGAGTGTGAGTTGGAGAAATTCGCATTTCTGTTGTGGGATCAACAGTGAAGACTGGTGGATAAATTGTCTGATATAATGGGGACCTCTGAGTCTACTCTGACCCTGGGATTCTCTTCGGTGTTGTTAAACTTTGTACTGGTGTCAATGAGATATTCAAGTCCAACTTTATCCATGTCATCATTTCAAACACAACTCCTGGTGGCACCATAAAGAACACTGCTCAGCGCTGAGCTGTATAATGAGTATTCATTTTCATAGCAGATGCAGTATGTGTCATGCAACTATGTGACAATTTTCATACAGAAATACAGAAATGAGCCTGTTATGGCATCCTAATTATAATTCATATCTGATACCATATCATAAGATAACAAAATAGATCAGGGCACATACGATCATCATCATTCTTTCATTCTATTATTACTGTCATTAGCGTTAGCGCTGATAAGATAATATGTATAATATTACGTTTGACACACTGCAATGGAGATTTGAAAGTGTGTGTGTGTGTATGTGTGTGTGTATGTGTGTGTGTGTGTGTGTGTGTGTGTGTGTGTGTGTGTGTGTGTGTGAAGGGGCTGGGGGTTGGATTGGTTGAGGGGAGTGTGAACAGTGGCCTGTGTCATTTTAATGATCAGCAGATCTAGCTGATGCATTTTGGAGGTCCTGGACTTGAGTTTCATTATAAACTCATCAGACACATTGCAATATCAGCTCAGCTACTTCAGCCATGACAACAGCTGCCTCAGCAACGAGAAGTCACTTAACACACCCTTCAAATTTTAGACCTCTCTGAAACTCTTGGACTTCAATTCCCTTTTAAGTTTGTAAATTGCTATTTGTATTCCTTATTAGATATTTAACATTATCACCAGATATCTATTATTCATTAGAATCTGTGGTATATTATGGATATAAATGTGACCAACAATGCCCACTTTTACAGAAAGAGGCAATTCAACTGACATGACAGACTTTTCCCACAACCTCTTGGCAAACATGTGGGATTATTTGTGTTTACTCAGCACAGATTGCTTCAAACAAAATTTATTAATAACTAAGTCAGGATATTGTGAGGAATTTTTTTTTTAACCAGTGACTTTAGAGTCCTTGGAAAAAAGCTCATTATGTTTCATTGTTCAAAATTGAGTTTTGTTGCAAACTGGTTTATGAAAGTCTTTCAAGATTCTGAAGGTTATGACCACAAAAGTACACAAAAAACATCAGATATTTTGTAGCATATCTGAAGTCTCTTTAAATTAAAAGAACTAACCAACAACTACTAAAAACAATAAAAAAAAACTACTAACAAAACAAAAAATGTTTGATATTTTTCAGTGACTTCACTGTAATGTAGAAAATCAGACTGTGGCACACACAATATGTAACCTGCAGTAATCATATAAATCTCCAAATGTTTAATAAATGAACTACCGTGCATTACACATGCATAGACACAAAGTTATTGTAACATATTTTGTTACTAATATTCCCACATATGAAGATGCTGTGGCACATCCCACCCCCTGCTCTCTTTTCCTCACTCATATTGCAGCAGCCCATCTGATATAGCCTGCTGTTCTAAAAGAACATTAAAGTTCATTTTAAAGTGTAATGGGTCCCATCAGCTGGTGAGCCTGAAGTGTTAAGGGGTTTTTACACCTCACTGCCCACCCTTTAATACAGTGATTCTCATAACTTTTCATATACACTTGTCTCCAAGAGCGCTCTCACCTTTAGTGCTAAATATGCTCTATGGATGTTATAAGCAACGTTGATAAAATTAGTTCCATAATATAATATATTACATATTATCTAGTATTTTGAATTACAGTTTTATGGCCAGTCGCAATATAATGTTGAATGGAAGGCAATTTTATTACTTTTAGGAAGGCATCACAAAACGTTCCTGCATTAATCAAATAAAAATCTAGATATATTTATTAATCAACAGAAGAGGTTTCTCTAAATGGAAGAAAAGAAAATTGCCACACTATCTAACCCAGCCATATGTGCTTGCTGAACATCCCATTCCAGATGTAGTCTCCCTATGCTGTTATAATAAGCTTCTTCTTAGAAGATCTTCAACTACATTTCAAAAAATAATAATTGGGATTTGTCTATTCAGCCACAAAGGGCATTTGTAAGGTCACAGGCAAGGATGCCGGACAAGACGGTCTGGTGTACAGTTGACATTCCACTTCTTCCCAAAGGTGTTCAGTAGAGTTGGGGTCAGGGGCATTGTCATGCTGAAACAGCTTTGGGGCCTGTAGCTCTGATGTTACATAACAATGCTAACATATGCTAGTACACTGTCAAACATGAGAGCCCGAACTTATTTCTTCTCTATAATCCTAATTGTCATGACATGATTTGGGTAATGAATTCAAGTGTATAGGTTTTGAAAGATGAAACTTAAAGTAACCCATTGTCTTGACTGCTTGCGAACTGAAAGTTGAGATAACTCACATTTTTAAGGCAGCAGGTGCAGTTTAACCATAATGAAATGTTATACAGTGTATAGCGTTTTGGATGACATTTTGCAAATTAAGTGAACCATAATGACCTGAATATAACATATAATTTGTGTAGACTGATTTCATTTGTGAGAAGCAAAATGAATAAAATAACATAGGCAGTTGATAAAGTGAACTCAGGTGAATACGAGAGGACATTGCACACAAAAGATGAATTGATCTTCCTGAGCAGGAAATTTAGCTTAAGGTCAATTTCAGCGAGTTGAACTTTATTCCTTTGAGTCCTCAAACCTTAGAAGTGAGGTGTAATCCAAAATAAGAGGATAATGTGTGTTTTTCTAAAGAAAACCAATAATAATAATAATAATAATAATAATAATAATAATAATAATAATAATAATAATAATAAAAAGAAAAGTCAGCAGTATGCTCTCTCTTTCTCATTACACCATGCTAATTATTATGGTGTTGATCTTCAGAGTTTGATAAGGGGTTAAAATGAAAATCTCTTTTAAACTAGTGTTTTTGTGAATATTTCCATAGAATATATTGTGAGTGTGAAACCTCCAAATCGATTAGATTCCCAGCATTCAAAACACAACAAATCAGCATTTTCTTTTCACTCTTTGGATTTGACTTTTGGGCTTCCTACTTAACAAAATTGATTACAAGCTCCAAATCTTCTCTACAAAGGAATGTAAATGTAAACAGCAGTACGTTCGATCAAAACCAACCAATCAGATATCTGCTTCTCCACAAATCTCTCCCAGGCTTGGGTGATCTCCTGCATGCCTATTCATTGAGAATTGGCAGTTTTCATTGATTTGTGTGAGAAAGACAGGCATCTTTATCCTACTAAAAGCCTCATCACTTCATGCTTCTGTGACTTGAGTCAGCTTAGCCTTACAGTTGTCAACATCAATGATGGCTTGGATGACCTTGGAGTACCTTTTATCAAACAATACATATTAAACCTCATCAACATCTTACATATACACTTTATATTCATATATGCTATATATATATCCATCCAGGTAGATGGTTATCTGATAGTGGTTTATTAATGCATAGTGATCAGCTTATATAAAGAGTGTCTAAAATGTATTTTATGTATAAAGCCCTGTTTTAGGACCAATCAAAAGGTAGACATGTTCCTATTTCAATGCAGGTTATGCATGGAATATACAGTATCATTTATAGATGCTTGAAAAACCTTCTTAGTCTCTTTAGATGCCTTGTGGTTTAAACATATTTGGTCTATTCAGCATGTAAATTTACATACGGTTTCTTGGTAGACGTGCAATGCTTATCTAAAGAGTATACGCTAGGATGTGTGAGCCTCAAGCTAGAAATGTGATAAGTGTATGAGTTACTCTTGAATACATTAAAACTAGATGGAAGCGCTGAGTAGATTCTCAGTATCTAAGGATTTCACAGACTCAATGTTTACGTGTTAATTAGTAGTGAAAACAACAGGTACCTGATAAAAGTGAGACCCTTCTATGAGAAGACTCCTTTTATACTCTTAGATGTCTGTGTTTATGATGTTCCTTTTTTCTTTTTCCTTTTCCCCGTTTTAGCCTTATATCAGGTCTTTTCTCTGGGTCAGAAAGTAATTTCTGGCATCCGTGTGTTAGTGTACATGATGTGTTTTTGCTCATGTTGCAGCCTTGTAATGCAATTCCTCCTTTACACAGTGTGTACTGCTATCAGGAACTTTCACCATTCCAGTTCTATCATTCCCTAGATAACATTCCCTAGATAACATAGGCATCTCTGTGAATTCTTCATATACTTCATCTTGCCCATAATAATATATGGATCTTCTGACATGTTTGCTCTTCAGATATTATTATAATGACCCCAATTACTGATGGTCATATTAGATTTTTCCCATGTGTAGGATATTTTTGGAGGTATCAGAGTATGGGTGGAGGTATTATTGATCATTTTCATCTCTGAGTCAATTCCCCCAGTGGATGGACTGGAATCACCAACTCTGTCAGTCTTCCCTGCCTGTACTGAGGTCAGTGAACTTCTGCTTCATGGCCTTGTTGCCAGTTTCTCCTCCTGAAATGTGGCCTCTTCCTGCTTTCACTTTCTCGCTGTCACATTATCTCAGGTGAGCACCAACTGCACATTCTGAGTTCTCTCAGAGTGAGGTTTTCTTGCAAGATTTAACACACATGGGGTCTCCTAACTGCAATACATGATTGATTTGCATATTACTGTCCACTACCTTTGAAGTGAATTTATTGTGAGCCTTTTATGGCCCCTATGACTGTTTTACTGGCTGCTAGAAGCTTCACGATCCTGCACTTTGTGCTCTTCCTTTTAATTTTTTTTTTGTTTAGTCCATTACTGACTGCCTTTCCATTGTCATCCAGTAACTCCCTCCTCATATGTACTGTATATGTGCTGGATATGATCCTTAATAACTATAACTTCCTGGCATAAAATGTTTTAAAATAATGAATCTAGCTTTCCTGGGTCTCACATAATCATGACTTATTTTATTATTCTGCAATTCACTAGCTTTTTTTCTCACTCTAAATGAAAGGATTTTATTATTCATTGAACTATGGGAGCGCACCTATTAGGATTATTTTCTCTGCTTCAATCACATTTAAAATAAAGGTGAAGGATTTGTGATATGTTATTTACAAAGTATTATCTGCTAAGCATTTAATATGAATGCCTGTCACCTCTGACACTGTCACATTAGCATATGGTGGCTTGGTTTTTTAAAACCCGGTAAGTATTAGACACGAGAAACAGGGAGAATGAGTTGTGTTTTGAGGAGGGGAATTATGCTGCGTTTGCTCACGTTGCATATTTCTTAGCACACATAACAGGTTCAATTACATCTGAAACAAAATATTATATTCAGGCATAAACTGTCTCCAGTACAAATTGCTTGAGGCAGTGAATAATGGGAGTTGACAAGCATAAAACGCAGCCATTTCACTGAGAAATTCCATTCCATTAAATTATGGATTTGAACGTATCAAAAGGATACTCAAACATGGATTTTACTTGGATTTTGACTTGGTACATTGTGTTCTTATTAAAATCAGAGATTAATCTGTTCAAGTTGACTAAACTTTAGTGAAGCTAGATATCTAAACATATTTCGGGTTACATGTGTTATTGTGGATTTAGTTCTATCACTGTTTATGATTACAGGCTCAGTTATACTATAGATATACAGCTACAGTATATACTGTAGAGCTTATACAGTATTAATTTTTGTCCTTTACTTTAATGCGGGTTAAATGTCTGCTTATATGCTACTTCATTCAATGCATATGTACTCAGTCACACTTTAGACCGTTTCTATGCTGGTGCAGATTTAATTATATCTCTTCGTCTATTAGTCCAGTTGTTAAAGGTCACCCAGGAGGCTACAACACTCATCTTAATGACTTGTCTAAGTGAGTGAGTGATCATTTTCCTTTAATTATTGTTGATTACTATCATTAGGTCCTTGCTTTCTGTCTCACGCATGCTGTTAGTGGCTTGGATTAATAATCATCATGGTGACTACTTCTTAAAGCTAATTGGCTGCCACATTTGAGTGGCACTAAAGGATGGGGAAAAAAGCCTAATCAAGCAAAGTGTCCTAATTTCAGAAGTATACTTTATTAGTCATGAAGCCCCTGACAGCATAGATAAGACAAAGCCTTTCTCTGAGAATAAGTCTCTACGGTCTCATTTTAATCAAATTATCCAGCTTTTGGGAATATTTCTGGCATGTTTAAAATCTTGGGTTCAGCTAATCTTTACATGCACATGTGATATTAAGTGTGGTATAAAAATGATGAAATAAGTGCTTGCAGTAACTACAGAGTAAACACTGCATAACAGGTCTAAAAAAATCATAAAAATGAAATTATTAAATGAGGCATGTTAGATTTGAAAAAGAAAAAAAAATGACCAAACTGGGGAAACATTTTCAGAGTTGCAGCAGAACAATATTAGCATGACTCTTATGACCAACATAAAATCTATGCTATGCATGTTGAGAGGTGGGTGGGGCTGTGGTAAGTGATAAGCCTAGGGATAGAGCTGCTAGAAAAAAGCAAATCTTTCCTTTTGAAATATTTTTAAGCTGTTATAATGTATATGTATGTGGAGCTTATACTGTAACTTTACCCAGCACAATTTCTGCAGCTAAGGTAAACTCCTTTCCATTTTGATCTTAGCCCAGTGGCTTACTCCAGCAAAATTTCCCTTCTGTCTAACTAATTCTGTTTTTTGCTTGGCTCTGCATGGAAGAGAGCTTGTGATTTAAAGTTGCTTAACTCTGTAATTGTTTGTGAGTATATTGGTGTGTATGGAAGTGAAACCTCTTTATTTAGCATACAAGATTTGTTATGTATGCTATAATCCCTTAAAATGATCTGTCAAAGTTGCGAGAAAGTTTTTCTCTAGATTAATTTACAAAGACGTGTGTATATAATTTGATGGTCTAGGAAACACAATAAACATCCTGTAATCAGGCTTTTTGGTGGTTTTGATTCAGTGCTTTCTTCCCTTCTGCATTATCCATTCCTGTAGACAGGATGAAATAATTATATGCATGCTATGAAACCTTTACAGTATCTCATGTCTCATTAGAATGGGGAAAATGAACCACTTTAAGTGCCAGCTTATTATTCAGTTATTCATATTAAATCATATTATTCAGTAACTACAGTGAAACTACCAAAAAATATATGAAATTACAAGAGTAAGAATGTCAGAAGTTACAAGAGTGAGAAATGTAACTCAGACTTCATTGTATGAATCAACATCAAAACAGTATTTCCAAAGATCCTGAATGATAAACCAGTCCCATGATCCATAACCACACATGCTAATAAATAACAAAAAGACATTCTTTCAATTTTTGTAAAATACTGCTGTTGGTTTTCACGAGTGACGTTACTGAGCATTTTACTGAGCAATTGCTATTTTGGTTTTCACTCTGTTTGTGAGTCTCTTGTTGCTTATTATCCTCTGTTTGCTGGATGCCATTCCTTGTGTCCGCATCTAACTTTACTTTGTGCTTTCAACTTGCTCGGCTCTAATCATTCCCTGCACTTGGGTTCATCTCTGTTTAAGTCTGACACTCTGGATTCAGTATGGTGTCCTGGGAGTGAAAGAGTAGCTTACACTGTTTTCAATCTGAATAATTCATCAAATGTATTAATACCAGTATATGGTATATTGTATTCATATGTTCTATTAAATCTCTCTCTCTCTCTCTTTTTGTCTCTTTCTAGCTGAAGGCTTTCTCATGGCCCAAATTGAAGCTGGCTGAGTTCAGAAGTATTCTCATGAACAAGCTCCGCTGGGTTGCCTGCCTCCTCCACTGATGCCAACTATCTTTAGATTCAGTGCAAACTCAGCACTCTGTGAGCACCTTTTACAACATCAAACACAAGCCTGCAGGCTTCCTTTTAGCTCGACAAAAACAAGAAGTATGAAAGAGAGAAAGAGATGGAAGCAGAAGAATGTTGAAAACAGAAAAGCAAAAATCAGGACTTGGATTTTGGTTACGTGTATTGACTCAATGTGGCTTTTAATAGGCTATACCTTCCTTTTTATACTGCTTTATTAAGCATACTCTACAAATAATAAAATAAAATGAAAAAAAATGCAAATTTGACAGTTCTAATCATTATTTACTTGCACGAAACCACTTGCCTGCCTATATCAAATTATTTTTTTTCCAGATAATTCTCCAATTTATCCTATATTACGCTATAATTTGTTTAGTTTGCTAATTAATGTTTTGATATAAGCAGGCTGACTGAGCAAACATTCTACCCCAGGTCTTTCATTTTTCTTTTTTTTTTTCGTGGACTCAGGACTGATGAATTAGAGTAAACATTTTTTTCCACTGGCGTGTAGCCATAGCTGAACACTTCCATCATTGCACTCAAAAGCCTTGAATAATTGAGCCTCATCCACATGTCTAAGACAAGTATAAACTGTTAATGTTTCTCACTTTCTAAATGATATATAAGAATTTGAAGTCATTTGAATATCTTTATGTGTATATTAAATGCTACATTTAATGATGACACAATGTTTGATTTTTTTCTCTGTTCTGCTCTGTTTTTCTCTTTTTTTCTTTGGCCCCTTCCATGAGTGCATTAAAGATTTTCAGGAATTAGACACTATATGTAATTAGGGCTGGTGTAATGAAATGTAAATGTGTAGTTCACATAAGTCAAGGGTCCTGTAGATAGAGATACATGATAACCCTTGATGGAAATTTGGAATCTCAGGCAATTCCTCTGAACCCAATTTAATCATCTGTGCACATTAATTATTAATTCTACACTTTCCTGACCCAGCATAGCAAATGATCTCACACAGATATATTGACCCTTGGACAGAAACTGCAGCTTCTCCACCATCTGGTACTGAGCAAATATAATAACCAGGCTCCTTATTGGAGTCCCCTGGGTCCATCGCCTGTGACAGTGTCATGAACAGGTTCAAACTGCACATCATAATCATCATTAGTCACCTGCTCCTCCTTCTTAGGAACTAATATGTTTAATGAGCAGGACTGTGAATCCATATACACTATCTAAATGTCAGTGTACCTGGGTGTAGTCAATTAGGGGGTGAGACAAGCCAATAATAAATGAATAGGAACCAAAAGGTTAGTTGTGAGATTTGAAGATAATTACTTGGGTGGACTAGTAGGAAGGAAGTACCACAAGATGCAGGATAATCTCAGCGATAAGGCATAAATTATTGGTACATCATAATTATTGCTATACTGCTAGGCTTGTGAACCCATGTGCACTGTCTAAATGTCAGTGTTCTCAAGTGTTGTCACTTGAAGAGCCACTAAAAAAGCTGGTTGTAAACACTTAGGAAACAAAAGGTTAGTTGTGAGATTAAAGAATAATGACATGAAAGGGCAACTGGTATAAATGAGCTAGCAGGTTTAAACACAAAAATGAAAGAATATCTGTATAACCAAGCACATCACCATGTGTAGTAAGACGAATATACAGAATACAACAAAGAAGAGAGGCTAGGACTGTTTTCTTTTTCTAGTGAAATGCCCCTTTCATGTTCTTTGAGGCTAATATCCGAAAGATGAGTAATATCAAGTGTACTTCTTTCTAACTAGATGCAATCTAACTAGTTAATTGATTTCATCACATGTCACTGATGCATCCATTATAGCAGTAACTGAAAAAGAGCATGGAAAGTACAGTCACTTATATATAACATAATACATGAACTCAGTTGTGGTGGATTTATTGTCATATTTAAAAACAATTTTTTTTTTTTAGACCGCATTGTACCAAACAAAGTACAAATTACACAAAACAACAGATTACGAAACCACGAGTTTAATGATTTTTTTTTTGTTCACAGTTTTTCCACAGGGATCACTGCAGGAAGGCATTACGCATTATGAACTTCAAACACTTCAATACTTAGAGATCTGGAATGCAGATGTCTTCATCTGCCTTTAAGTGTTCATACGAATGATGCATGATGTCCAACATCTTTCTTATTAGACTATCAGTGTAAGCTTGCGATAACACATTTCCCAAATATAATAGTTCTGTGTCGGGCTATTGATAAATACAGTATGTGATTTGAGCATTCTGTGTAACATTATAAATAGCCCTCACTGTTGGTAATACTCTAAGACATAGTAGTGAACAGATTAATAGACTATTTTTTCTGAAATTAGACGACCCATTACAGATATTATTATCTATTTTCACAGCCTTCATCTGATACAGCTGAGACTTTACTTCAGTGTCATCTGATTGAGCATTTGATTTCTGCTCTCTAAGGAACAATTTGTATTGTATTATGAACCATCAGTTACCCGCTGGGAAAATTGGCAGTTTTACTGGCTATTTAGATCTTGCCTTAATCCAGAATCCATGTGCACTGTATACCTAATAGTCCACCTGGGACATAAGAAAGCAAGACAGTCTAAAATGTCTGAAACATTTTTAGTCATGTGGCAGTGGTGCAATGCATAAAATCATGTAGATACAAGTCAAGAACTTCAGTAAATGTTCACATCAAACATCAGAATGGGGAGAAATTTGATCTCAGTGCCATTGCCTATGGCAGGTTTGATGGATGAAAAAGACCAGGTAATGCTTTTCTTCAACTCTCCAGTTAGCTCCAGTTTCCTGCTGCCATGAATAAAACCGGATGTGGACTTCTGCTATTTTAGCCCACACTCTTATATGGCATGGTTTTATATAGACCATCAAATGGTTCAATCACTTGCTTCATATATAGATCCCCCAAATTTTCCCCACATTCTTATTCTTATTCTAAGGCATTACTGCAAATTTAAACAGAATATACATTTATTTCAATAAAAACAACATTGTGTTATCAGAAACTGTAGAATGTATTGATAATAGCAAAACCAATACATCTTATTTAAGTGCAAGTTCAAAAACATGTCATCTCAAAACATCTTACTGTGTTAACTACATACATACCTACATACAGTTCTAAAAAAGTAGCAGCACTGATTTTTAATATAAAAAGTTTCATTGCTCTACAGGGGTTTCACATAAAATCAATTTTTAGAAAAAGGTTCTTCCTGCCAAGTACAATAAAGAGTACATGTGCCTAAAGGATTGGTGTGTTGTTATATCTTAGATGCTTAGCATGTGAATAAAGTATTTGAGTTATTGTAAACCTACATTCAGCTAAAACTAATCATTCTGTTCATCATCCTCTGATGATTGTTATATATCCATGTTAATATACTGGTCTGAAATACTCAAACATGTATATCTGTATAAATTGTAAGGATTATATAAATCCCTTATAGACATACTGTAGGGACACCATGCAAAACCTGTGCTTAGGTGAACCCTGGAGCTGTAAAGCAGCAGCACTATCCTCTGTTCCACCATCCTTCCATGTTGCCGCTATCCTAAAATGCATCCTATTGGCCTTATTTATTTTTTTTGTTAATCTCTCTCTCTCTCTCTCTCTACCTCTCTACCTCAGTCTCTCTCTCTCTCTCTCTCTCTCTCAACCTCTCTACCTCAGTCTCTCTCTCTCTCTCTCTCTCTCTCTCTCTCTCTCTCTCTCTCTTAACTTTAGAACACTTTTGTTTTTGTTAGTCAGTCAGTCAGTCAATCCCACCATAATTTGAAATATACACAAACGTGTATGTGTTTAACTTAGAGAAAGAGATGTTGTACGAAGTTTACTTGAAGCAGACAACGTGCATAGACACTATCTGCTCCACAATTCTGGTGAGAAATGAGGACACATAAATCACTGTAGGACTTCCAGAGAAATAAAAAAACACCAAGAAATATGGGTAAGGAAATGAAAGTAGAAAAACACTGAGGCTACAACAAGCTCACTCAATCTTAAGGGGCATACTTAAGTAATTTCCACTTTCTTTTTGTCTTGGGAGTAAAGTGTCATGAAATCACCCAAGCCCAGAAGGCCTGTCCAAAAAAAGAGAGAGAGAGAGAGAGAAAAAAAAACCTCAGAATTTGTCCTGCGGGACAGACCGGTCGGCTTTACTGAATCTACAGTAGGCACTTAGAAGGATTTAAAGAAATCTAAAGTTTTTAATTCAAGCACTTTAGAATAGGTAGGCTCTTTCTTCACCATGTGACTAACAAACTCATTGTTATTCCCTTTTGGTTTGATCAAGATTAGGTGTGGGTCAAGGTAATAGAAATGTCTTTTATTGTTTTTGGTGACACAATAAAATATTAACATCAGCAGACATAGCCTTTTTATCAGCTGCTATTACTGAGGATTGAGCAATCAATACATTTTTCATTTTCTCCATATTGCTGTTATATTGCTGGCTGTGTGACCAGCAGCATCGTTGTTAACACTGAGCTTTTGTTTTTATGTGTAATGTTGTCTTTGTTTTGGGGAGGTGGTGACAATAAGACAAAATTATACATTGAAAGAAGAATTAGATTAAAGCCCTGATAAGCCAGCAGAAAGTTTTTTTTTAAATTATATATTCTTATTACTGATACATTTCATTTAAATATATATATATTCAACTTTAGTGCCAAGATTGGACTGCTAATTGCTGTTTACAGACGTTGAAACAACTCTATGTTTAAATTTGTAACTAAAGTAGTAAAGTAGTGCAACCAAAAACTTGTTGGTAGCATGTTGTCACAGATACCAACAAGGTCATGAAGATTGCAAATAACATTTCTGCCCTCTCATGATCTACTGCTTTCATAGAGCGGTATACAGAAATGAATAACATCAACATAAAAACATCAATAATGTTTTTCTAAATTGAACTAAATTAATTGTGAAGATCAGAGGACAGAAAAGAATTGGAAATAAATAAATACACCACTGTTAAAGGCATGCAGAATTTTGGGGTTTGTTACATACTTATGTTCCCTACTTCCTACTATATATGATACATTTCAAAACTGATGAGCAATGTTGAGAACCATTCAAATGCATGACCAATCTATAATTTCTAATATTTTTATTAGAAACACCTCTCAAAGGGAAAAATAATCTGCTCAGTAAGAATCTATAATGTTTTTTTTTTCTAGGCTCATCAATATTTCAGGAAATGCATTGAGAGGTATTACTGTAACTGCATATTAGCATAAAATTTTTAACAGTACATATCGTTCCCTAGCATCTAATGGCTTTTATATTAGTAGTGAAGCATCCTTTAATGGTCCAGCTAGGTGTCAGGAAGCAGAATGAGGATGCAACACAAGAGAAACAAGTAATCCAAAAAGTCAGGCGATGACTAAACAACATTGCCTAGGGCGAGCAAGAACAAACAATAAACCCAGAAAAAGGGCAAAAATAAACCTACAAAGTCTTTCACAGGATCAAAAGACTTGGTGTTGTCTGGTACAAAATGACCCATAGTGTATACTTCGTAATGTTTGTGTAACCTTATGTGAGTGCTTTTAAACTGTGAGTGTTGGACTGTGAGTCCAAGTTTGTGTGTGATCATGAGAAAGTCTGTGTGTTGTAGTCCTCAGTGGCCATGTTTGTAGGCTGTGCAGAATTCTTGGAATAGCAGTTAGATGCTGATTCCAGCATTGAACAAATCGCATTGGGCAAGTCGTGGCCTAATGGTTAGAGTCTGATTCGTAATCCTAAGGTTGTGGGTTCGAGTCTCGGGCTGGCCACGACTGAGGTGCCCTTGAGCAAGGCACCGAACCCCCCAACTGCTCCCCGGGTGCCCCAGCATAAAAATGGCTGCCCACTGCTCCGGATGTGTGTTCACGGTGTGTGTGTGTGTGTTCACTGCTGTATGTGTGCACTTTGGATGGGTCAAATGCAGAGAACGAATTCTGAGTATGGGTCACCGTACTTAGCCTTATGTCACGTCACTTTCACATGATAGTAGGTGTACATTACAGCAAGAAAAGGTCAGTGCATTGGCGATATTAAGATCTTTTGGCACTTGAGACTATTTTGCCTTGCATTTTCACCTCTCTTGAAAAGATACATCTATTTAGGATTATATGTCATGAATCTACACAAAGCATCCGTTTAGATTTACATTTATGGCATTTGACAGACACCCCTTTCCAGAGCTATTTAATAGGTGGCTTGTAGTCTCAATCAAAAACACATCCTCATTCTAGATCATTCACATAATATTAATTATATGGATTTTCCAAAACACTTCATTATTATGTTGTGGTGATTCATGGTATACAATCTTAATGAAATTCATTTCAGTTCTATAGGTTGTACAACTTCAAAATATGAAAAACTATAAAACTGGGCATTACTTATGTACTTATATATCATAAAACAGTGCACCTGGTTATAACAAGTGCTGAGTATGCAAGCATGTATACAGCAGATGATCATCTTCATAAGCTAAAGTGGTCTAAAGGGGAATATTACCCATAAAGAAAATGATTACATGGAATGAAAGATAAAAATGTAATGTTTCCCATGAGGATCCCCATCAGTTATCAGAGTACATCATCACTTCCATGATTGGTGGTCTGCCAATCTTTCCCATCTTGCTAAGTTTTGGACCAAATGGCAACACAAAGGTTAATAAGAACCATACAGCTGTATGTAAGATACATACATACATGCATACATACATGCATGCATGCAGTGCATATTGTACATACATACACAGTTTGGAGATTGTCAGTTGTTTTGTTATGCAGATTTGTGAGTTATACTATATTTTGCAATGTCTACAGCAAATTTCGTTAAACCAAAAGAGATGAATTGAAGCCATACAGTAGGTCAAACAAGTCATATGCAAAATGTCCAGTTCAAGACTGACATAACGACATGTTTTAAGGGAAAACAGAAAAGAAAGTTGTATTACAAGTAAGGAAAATAAAGGAAATACATAAGGAAAATAAACAGGACTTCCAGGCACCCTTAAATCTAAGATCACACTGCTAGACTAAATGTACCTGTTAAGATAAGTATTTACTTATATCTGCTCTCTCTTCCTCCAAAGACACCACTTATTTTACACCTCGAGTGGCAGTCTAACCCTACCTAGTTAGGGGCAAGAAGTTATTTCCAAAAGTACAAAGATAGATGCATAAAACTACTGTAAGTGCAATATAACACTTTCCTCTGCCAGTAATGATCTCATTGTTTGGCAGTCTTCACACACTATTTTCTTTTCTTTCAGAAATTCTGAAATTTTGTGCAGAGATGAAAGGTCAGTTTCTCAATATTTACAATTTGTAATATCACTAACTATTGTACGAAAGAGGCATTGTTGTAAGCCTAATTATATTTTCTCACCATGAAGTATAAATTTTGTACTGGCACTCAATCCTCCATGATGGGATTTCACCCGCAGGCTGCCACCTGATTGGTCGGGTAATTAAAAGAGTGCTTGAATTTAGTCATAGTCTTTTTTTTTTTTTTTTTTACTTTTCAGTTTTGGAATTGCTCCACTGGGACAAGAAAAAAGAAATCACATGAAGCACAATACACATAAAGGAATTAATAGAAAATGTGAACAGGTTGAGAGGACACAATACAGGTGGGCTTTTTATTTAACTCAAACAAATGATTTAAAAAAAAAATCTGACGACAAAGTCAGGTCATATGCAAAAACAGGCAGTTGTAAAAAGTGTAGCAAAACAATGGCTTAAGGTTAGGCAAGGGCAACAGCAAAGAAAACAGGATTTGGTCAAAAACATGGCAAAATCAGGACTACAATCATAAGACAAAATGCTCAGTATGATCACAGATTCAAAAACATAATTGGAATATAAAGTTTTTCATAATAAAACACACAAGGGTTTAAATACTGACACAGAACTGGAACTAAACTGAAAAAAAGATTTATCAAGATGCTTGAGGAAAACAACCAATGATAAGACTGGGGCTAAGACAGAAAGTATATCAAGACAAAATCACATGCCTATATTCAGTTTTAAATGATGTATTACCTGACAGACTGATCTCAGAACAGTTTTTTATTTTAATTAGATGGCTTGCACATTGGCCAAGGTCAATCTGGAGGTAATCCTGGGGCAGAAGACAGGGGAATTCACTATAGTTCACTACACCAGTCTAATACAGTGCACCATGCACACATTTAATCACATCATTCTGACAACCGGCTGTTGAACAGAGGGCATAAAAAAGTAGGAAACCTACATGGACACAGGAAGGACATGCATGGAGAGCATAAACAGAAATTCCATACAGAGAGTAAACCAACCTTAGAGTTGGGCTGTGGACTGGAGCTGTGCACCAACGCTACCATTGTCAGAACTTTGCCTGGGCATTCTCTGCCAGAACACTAGGGGGCGTTCTGGCAGTGTGCTGTGTGTCACCTAGCTACTCACCTGTTCCTAATTGACTGTTATTATTGCACCTATTTATTTCCTCAGAGTGGTGTTTGGGGGCGGAGTCTTTGTTTGTTTCCCTGTTTGGTGCATAAGGTGTTTTCTGTGTTTGTTTTTACCGAGTTTTTGTGATTTATTTGTTACCCTGTCTGTGTTTCTCTCTTTTTAAAAAAATAAATAAATAAAATGTTTTTTGTTAGCGATGCGGTTCGGCCTGGTTTTATCCATGCTGTCCAAAAGTGATATTTAGTTCACCATTTATATAATATGCCTCACAACAGCTGCAGCACAGACTTTATTTATTATTCAAAATCTATACCAGTGCCATGTCCAATACAAAATAAAAGCAAAATATTTAAATCTCATTGAAAGTTTAGTGCTTTGCCCAATGTTACTCGATATTATACTTTTAAGAGAGCAAATAAAAGCAAAAACAAACTACAAACAACAAATAACAAACACAATAAGCAGATGACAAACAAGCACACACACTGAGATGCGAAGCCTGATATAAGTCTTAAATGGGTTAGCATTAAGATATATGGAACACCACAAGTTCTAGTCTTAGAAATTATTCTGGTTGGTGTAAATCTATCTTTGCTTGAGCACCTAGTGTGGAGATGGGGCACTATTTGGCTTTAGACATTGCTGTAAATCAATACAGGGTCTAAATTTTGTTGAAGATGGAGTGTGGAAGAGACTGGAAGAATGAACACACAGGGATTGATTAAAGCCTGTCTTGCCACATAACTCTGCAATACTCTAGTGAGCACTGACTATTTGAAACACTTCACATTGGCTTCATATTATACTTTCACAATTGTTTTTCTTTCCTAAGTATGTTTTTTTTTTGCCCTGGTAACATGATCAAAATGACTGCAATAAAGGGCCACTATCACTACTGTATATTTTCCGCTCTCATTTCTTACTCTGAACGTTGAGAGGGAAAATAAGGAAAGTATGTCAGAAATGACTCAGAAATCGTTATTTATTTCTTGTGTAATATATCAAAAGAGTTGAAAAGTCTCCAGCATCAATGTTAACATTTTTAGATGTTATTGATGTTTCATAGGCTAGATGTATAATTTCAAGAAGATGGACAACCACACAGACAAGTGTACTTTCTTTTACCCATGGGTACTGTATAGTACGGTATACACCAGCCCTAATTTCTCTATTTTAGTTTTATTATTATTTATTATTATTATTTATTATCAACCAAATACTTCAGACATAACAACAAATACAACTCAATTTATACATACAGTACACACTTAATTGCTAGCAATTAATAACCAAGTGGTTCATCTATAAAAGCAAAAATGCTGCCTGCTTAGTGCTCTGATGGAATCAGGTGCGTCTACATGACGCTGAGAAGAAAGGTCATCGGTCATGACCTCGGAGAAGGGACCTGTTGTGTTGCTGCTCATCAATCTGGGAATTTGATACTCACCGTTTTATAGTGAGAAGACTGGTTTACAAATGGAGAGCCTTCAAGACATTTGCCATCTTCACAGGGATGTGTGCCTCAGGAAATTCAATCAAAGGTCAGACCATTTAATAGTCAGATATATAAAGAAAAGCCCAGAGCTACATCTTGTAACCTACAGGCCACCACATTAAATGTTCATGTTGGTTGCATTTGCACAAACCACAAATGGATCTGAAACAATATACAATACGTTGGACTGTTGAGACAATGCTGTTAATGTTTGGTCATCATGCACAGCACCATGTTTGGTGAAAACCACAATTACTTCATACTTTCTGTGATGTATGTTGGTGGCTGGGTGATGATTTGGTCTTGTTTCGTAGCCACAGGACCTGGTGAACTCCAGAGTATTCTTAAGACTATCGTACGGCCATCTGTCCAGCAGCTGAAACTGGGATTAAACTGTGCCATGCAACAGGACACCGATATCACTAAATGAATGGTTAAAAATGAAAAAAATCAAGGTGTTGGAACAGCCAATATCACATAGTCCAGATGGTAAACCCTAATGAGATGTTCTGGTGGGATCTTTAGGAACCGTGTTTAATTGAATGCCCTCAAACATCAGTTAATGGTAATGTTAAAAAGAAAAGTGGCCAGAAATTTTCCAACTTTTTTAAATCTTTCAGTTCAGGATTCTGTTAATGAATTAGAGAGGTGTGGTAGAGAGACCATGGACGAGCATCAGCTTACATTCATATGCAAGTGGAGGAGAGTGAACCTAAACTTGATTGAGCAAGCTGCAAGTCCGGGACTGACTCATTTTTTTGGTATTGTCCTGTTTTGTAGAGTTTTTGGAAGAGCTCTGCTAAAATTCTGCCTCCCCTCCAAGTCTTCCTTCATCTCATTCCTCTCATATACCAAGACTCTACAAGGTTGTACTTATTTTTGTCAAGCCACTTGAGTTCTCCTACTCCAATCTTGGAAATCAATGTCTTTATGAATGCGCAGATTGTAGATACGATGTCTGAATTACTGTTGCAAAAATGAGTTCAGTTTCAAAGTTTTACAAAAAACTTAAAAAACAACATCTGAGTTTTTTCTTTTCATTCTAAACCTTGTACTAAAACTAATTTCATTTGACATACAAATTGTAACCCTGCCAACCCTTCTTCTATAATGTGGCAAAATATTGTACACTAATGCTAGTTTTGTGGAAAGCCTAGTCAGACTGCAGGTTTCTGACGCAGATACGGTAATAAACTACTTTGTTTTCAAGTCATTTCATGCAGGTCACTGTGTCCTTACATGCTTAAATGAAAATAACTATAAGTGGGTACACCTCTCCAAATATCAGTCAAACTGCCATTTTCTCTAAAAATTTGAAGTCCTTGGGCACCTTGGCTTATTAAAAAGTGCCAGACTCTCTGGCAGTAGCTAACTGTCTAGCTCGTTTCTGGCTAGCTAGTGACTTCTGCCCCTCTGTATGCCTCTGGGTGAATTATGTTGGCAAGTAAAGATGGCCATAGCATAAGAACATATGATGTGTAGGACTGCTGTACAACTCTGAAAGATTATAATTAATAATATTTAAAAGGATAGTTTGCAACTGAATAATGGATAACTGATTAATAACCTGACTCATCATGTGGAATAGTGATCTCACCGGAGAAAGGGAGAAAGCTGGTTAGTATATAAATTATGATCAAGCTTCTTTCATTCTCAAGGCCTTCACTTCTCACACAATGCAGTATTAGTCATGTCTTTACTCTCTATGTATATATGCTATAAAGTAAAGAATATTTTAATTGTTTATTTTATCAATTTACACTTGCACAAAGGGTATTATAGCATCAGTGTCAGGTGTATGATTAACCAGTTATACTGAGCAGGTGCTAATGATCATTATTTTGTAGGTTAATACACAGTCATTAACTGAAACCGAAGCAGCTGTGTAGGTGGCTTAAACCTGGGTGAAGAACTCTGCTACTTAGGTAGAAGTTTCATGCCACAGGCCATACACTATGGCGAGACACAACCATAGCTTAAAGCAGACTAAGGTTTTAACCACTTATGTGGTCGCCCCCCTATTTTCATGATTTTCGCCTAGATGACTTTCCCACCTATAAAGTGGTACAGCTCCCACATACTTTGACACACAGAGGTGAGCCTGGTCTCATTGGAAAGAAGAGAAGTGTCAGGGTTACTCTAGGCCTTACTGACACAGAGTTACAGAGGCTAGAATGGAGGGTTTTTATTTCCGTCTGAGTTGTTTGATGTGACAAGGAATCACAAAGAAACAGTCACCGTTATGGTCGCAATGATTGATCAAGGAAACTTACTGCTGCAGAGTAAATCTGCTGCATTATTTGCAAAATGTCCAGCAGTGCCATCAGCAAAGAACTGGTGGAAAACTGTGGAATGCAGGTACACCCATATGTTGTCTTGAGAAGATTGGCCAAAAGTGGGTTAAGGGCTATGGTTAAAAAACTGTGTGCTATACCTAGAAGGATTGATGCTGTTTAGCAGGCAAATGATGCTGTTTAGAATCAAATAGTATGATTGGATGTCCATAAGTGACATGTTCACTACATTGAAGAACAACCCTTTAGCCAACAATTTGTAGTGCATCTAAAAAACATAGCACAGATATTTAGTGAGGAGAGAGAGAGAGAGAGAGAGAGAGAGAGAGAGAGAGAGAGAAAATGGTTATGAGAGTATTTTCTATTATGAATTAAAAAAACAATGTGTGAATGGGGAATTGAAAGTGAAAAGCAGGGAAATGCTTTTAATTTTTCTTTAAATAAAATAGATGTATGGTAACATATAGTTCTCGGTGAAATAGTTCAAACTATTCATAAGAGAATGGCCGAATTCATTAAATAACAAAAGCTAAATATCAGACTGTTCACACTTGACTTTACATACAAATATACAAACAAAAAATATAACCATATGCCAAGATATAAGAGGTACGAAATGTATATTCATCATAACAATGGATATTTGCTGACATGTGATATTTGCTTTCACTTGATCATTATAGAGTAATGTACGAATAACTGTAAAATCTTTAAACTCTTTTGGTCCTCTTTAAATCATAGCTCAGGTGACATTGGTTGAATGTATTCTGGCAATGCTCTTGCTGCTGAGTAAATGGCCTCTTTCCTCATCCACTGAGAGTGTCAAGAGCTTTGAAAAATGTACCTGCATCTAGCTAATTTATAAGCTTCAGTGGCTGAGCTGAATCTGATGTGTTTCTGCAAGACTGTGCTTAACACTTGCTCCTTCCGGCAGAGGTTAATGACATTTCATGCATTTCCTACATCCAGCCAACATTTCTTGACCTTTCCAGAGGTCAAAGTGTGAGAAAGGGCTTGGGTTTCTCCTGCAAAAATATCTGACATGATGTACAAGCTTACAGAGTACTCATGTATACTAAACGCAGCATGAATTCTAATGTCAGTGAGTTAAACTGATGGAAGCTGTCTACATATTTGAATAGTGGATGTGTATTTTTCATCATGTGGACTGTCAGTTAGCTGCTCTGAGTGTTGAGGTGCAGATAAACACTTTGATAGTTTAATGGACAGGTCACAATATTTGCCTGAATCCCACTACAGTAGTAGTGGAGCATTTTTGCATCTGATAGAATATTTTAGACTATCACTCAACTTTTAAGCTCAGATGGGTCATTGATAGTTTCAGACTTTACAAAGTTCTTCATAGAAAGGTATTTAGAAAAATACCTTCCCTAATAAATGTAAATACAGTTACGGAATATATCGGAGTAGTAACTGAATAACGTTATTAAATTCATTCATAAGGATTATCAGGTTAAATTCCTACTTAACATTTGAGTATATTTAGAAAGTTCCAATCATTAAGATTGAACCTTGTAATATATGCAACCTCCTCTAATGAAGCCTACATAGTGTATGCATATATAAATAGTATCTTGAGTACCAAGCAGTTGATCTGGATAGATCTGACTATTTACCTTTTCTCTGAGTTTTTGAATAGATTTAATAGTGCAGTAGCAAAAAAAAAAAAAAAAGCCTGACAGTAGGCTGCAATGAACATGGCATGTGGTTGTGTTTTTGGATATGAGTATGTTGGTGCACATGAACCTGTAGTCTGTCACAGATACACAGAAGTCTTTTACCACCACTTTAGCAATGTAACAGAAAAAAAAAACAACAACCAATTTTCACTTAACAAAATATTTTAACATTAAACATGCATGAAGAAAAAAAGACTGGTGGCTGGTTATCTTGGCAGGTGATCTCCTTCTAAGCCATGCACTAGCCTTGCTGGAGACACAGACCATTAAGAAATAATGTTTGCTTGAAACTACAGCATTGAGATTTGGTGCTCCTGCTCTTTACAAATTTTTTTTTTTTTCAGAGTGCTCTGTAAAGTCTACAAATATTATTAACACAAGCTGAGGATGTCTTGCTAAAGTTTTCTTTTTGTGTTCATATTTTTCTGGACTATTAACTGAATGCTGATCAGTACAGCACAAATAAATCACTATTAAACCAAATCTTGTGATGGTTAAAGCATAATAAAGCATACACATTTCCAGCAAAAAAATTAAAAAGTGACAAGAAACAGAGAATCCTGGTTAATTTAGTCATTCTAAACATGACGTATACATTACAGCAAGATGGTTTTTTTTTTGTTTTTCTCTTTCCTTTTTTAAGTACAAAATGTGGTATCCTGGAGTGAAAAGCGCTACTTCTTGACTAATTTATGCACTGCCACAGTTCATCATTTATCACTTTCCCCAAAGTTTCTTACTTTCATGACAGAATATGCAAAAAGACACTCTATGAGAAAGGAAGCTTCCAAAGTGTAAAAAACATATATTGATTGAAAGTCTTTGCTAAATGTATCCAGTTATCAGCAGGTGATGGAAAAGAAAAAAAAAATCCCTAAAAGAAAAGAACATTTATCAAGGGCATTAGGAGGCAAGCACCCAATTTTCAGCTGCAGCTTAGGCACTTTGATAAATCGGCCCATGGGCTCATTTGGCGCAAGCACGAGAGAGCGATACAAGCATATTTTAAACCATTAAAGGCTCAAGTTATCCTCCCCCTATTGGCCATCAATCACATGTCTTCAATCCCCTAGCTCACACTAACGCCCTGTCCCATAAATGTGGTGTATAAGAGCCCAGAACAAATGTTTCATTTTCTTTTTGGCAATCAGCTCTGGTTCTGTTAAGGCCTAGGTAGGTAAAAGGGGGGGGGTGTTAAAATATGATTCCATTAATTTCATCATTCACTGAGAAACTGCTAGAAGGGTTTCTATGCCCATATTTGTCTTACTTTATCAACAGGAGAAAAAAAGAACATCAGTTATCCATTTTAGTCCTGAGCTCGAAGTCTATCCCAGGAAGGTAAATATCCAGAAATGTTTAGCTGTCCAAACTAACCATTCATTGTTCTGTTTCAATTTATTTCTCAAACATAATGGAGAACAAAGTGGACCTTAATACTGAGACCAACCTAATCATATTTCACTGTCATGTCAGTGAGACTCCAGAGAATCCACCTTAATTATTTTCATTACTTCCACTTCCAATCACAGCCTTGATTGAGGTGGTCCTAAAGGTCCTATCCTTTCCCCTATACACATTTGGAGATTTAATTCAGCCCAGTTAATACCAAAAGAGTCTTTCTTTAGAAGTGGTCCATTGGGTACCCTTACAGAATGTGTTCATGCCTCAGGGCCACATTTAGATAATAAAAATGACAGCAATTTGAGTAAGCGTATTGCACAGGCAAACTCTCCTTTCAATTGCCGGAGGCTCTTGCCAAAAAATAATATCTGGATCTAAGTTTATGTGAAGAGGCAGCTAACGCGTGTTTTGTAGAACAAGGCTAAGAGTACGAAACAGAGCAATAGATAGAAAGTGTTCTTTATGCTTCCTGTCCTTTCTACTACTGACCTTCTTTTATGCTGCCAGATTTGCTATATTTTATATACACAACCCTGAGGCCAAATCTGGATACAGAAAAGAAAATGACATATAGAGATAGTGTATATATGTTTTCTTGTCAATGTTATTTCCACTTTCTTCTCATATTCACTCCATGCTTCATCCGTCACTGTGTGGATCACTGTGTGGATCACTGTGTGGATCACTGTGTGGATCACTGTGTGGATCACTGTGTGGATCACTGTGTGGATCACTGTGTGGATCACTGTGTGGATCACTGTGTGGATCACTGTGTGGATCACTGTGTGGATCACTGTGTGGATCACTGTGTGGATCACTGTGTGGATCACTGTGTGGATCACTGTGTGGATCACTGTGTGGATCACTGCGTGGATCACTGCGTGGATCACTGCGTGGATCACTGCGTGGATCACTGCGTGGATCACTGCGTGGATCACTGCGTGGATCACTGCGTGGATCACTGCGTGGATCACTGCGTGGATCACTGCGTGGATCACTGCGTGGATCACTGCGTGGATCACTGCGTGGATCACTGCGTGGATCACTGTGTGGATCACTGTGTGGATCACTGTGTGGATCACTGTGTGGATCACTGTGTGGATGTGGTAGCTTAGTGGTTACGGTGTTGGGCTACTGGTCGGAAGGTCATGGGTTCAAACCCCAGGGCTGCCACTGCTGGGCCCCTTAACCCTCAATTGCAAGTCACTCTGGATAAGGGTGTCTGCTAAATGCCATAAATGTAAAATATTTGTAAACACCACTGAAACCAAGTACCCTGAATACAGTCAAACACTAAATGAGCTATTTTAGAAAATAATTACTGTACATACTGTATACTTCAATAAACAAAGTAATGTTGCTGCCAACCATATAAAACCAGCCAAGCCAAGACAGGAGTCACTGTTTTTCTGAGAATTGTCCACCACCTAAATAATGTGGAGGTATTCAGGATCCTTTTTTCACTGATGAATGGTGTAGGGTTACTGTAGGGTTGCCAGGAGTGCCAGAGTACAGTATACACAGAAACAAATGGGCTGCAGTCAGTAAAGAAACGCTATTTACGTAGATAATCAAATGACATGTAATTACGTATAATAAAATAGCTACTGATTAGAGATACTTGTTTATTCTGGTAACAGCGGTCACATTAATTCATTTGCAGTAACTGCTTTGTCCAAGTCAGAGCTGGAAGAGGTCTAGAGTCTATCAATTCACACACTGGATATGAGAAAGGTATACACCCTAAATAGAACACCTTTCCATTGCAGGGACACATATACACACAAGTTCACACCTAGGAGCAACCATAGCCAATCCAGATAGCCTAAAGTTGTGAGGTTGTTATGATACCGCTACACCTTTGTGATTTCTCAGCGACACCAAGTGACACCACTGTCACACCGCTCACTTGTAACTTATAGAAACAAGGCCTGCAGAAAAGTGCTAACATGGACTGTATGCAACATTTAATAGACAGATTAAGTTTATTTCAACCATTTTATCACAGATAAGTACTTCCGTTAGGCTACTGGCCCTTGAAGCAATGTGCTAAAAACCTCTTCAGAAATTGTAGGAGAATGTAAGCTTAACTGGTAATAAGGCAGCACAGAAATCACAAGGATGAAATTAGCATAAAGTATTTGACATTTTAACCTCTGGATGAAACTGCTTTTGTGAGCAGAAAATTGCACTTGTTTGAAGCTGAATGTCAAAAGATGTTAGCAGGAAAGAATAAGTAAGGAAATGGCAAATTATGGTTTTATTAAGAATATTTCAATATTCCTTCTATTAAATTCAAATTTAGATTTTAGTATATAAAGTACATCTTTATATAAAAGTCTTTCATTCATCAATCATATACATTTAAAGTCGTATAGGGGAAAACAATGCAAGATAATTGAGACAAAGAATGATTTCTTTAAAGAATTGAGAGATCACACATTTACATTTATAATATTTGGCAGATTCCCTTATGCAGAGTGATTACATTTTATTTAACTGAGGGTGAAAGGACTTGCTCAGGGGCCCAGCAGTAACGGCTTGGTGGATTTGGGATTCAAACTCACTTCCGATTAATATTCCAACACCCTAGCAGCTAGGCTAGACCGTCCCTTATACCATTGCCTTTAACTCTGATAATCCAGCCGGGTACAAGAAGGCCAGATACAACCTTCAGAAGCTCATCAGGAAGGCCAAAAGGAGCAATATGAGCAATATGGAAATTTTCCACCAGAGTTCTGATATCTGGCACATGACATTCAACAGCAAATGAGCTAAACAACCTCTATGCTCATTTTGAAGTAAGCAAAGGAAAACACTTTTACAAAGCTGTCCAAAATACTTTCACACTACGCACTAGCAACTAACTTTAGCAACTGTGAGATGATCCTTGAGTCAGTCAGTCAACTTTAAGTAAGCTCAGCCACCTGATGGTATCCACTGTAGTAGCATTGGTATTTAAAGCCTTTTCCAACACATCACTTGGCCAACTTTTTTCAGGAAGACCACCATTGCACTGATCTAGAATAACTCCAACATCTCCTGCTTAAATGGTTACCACATGGCACTAATTGCCAATGTTTATAAATGCTTTAAACAGATGGTTAATGCTTAATTTGCTCCTCCATTTCTGCCTCTGCTATTTGCATACAGTGCCTATCGGTTCACTGACTACACCATCACCCTGGCACTACACACTGCCCCTAACCACTTGGAAGAGAAGAACAAGTATCTGAAAAGACTGCTTACAGTTTAGCATATAATATCATAATTCCTGCAGGCTCATCACCAATTTATAGGACCTGGATCTGGATAGCAACCTGTACAAATGGATCCTGGAACTTATAAAAAGGCCACAGGTGGACCAAAGTGTCAAAGTCAAGTCCTTCTTTCTCACCATCAGCACAGAAAATCCTCAAAGCTGTGTGCTCAGCCCCCTTTAGTACTCCTAGTATACACATGACTGTGTAGCACAGTACAGCACAAATATTATTTTCAAATTTGCTGACAAGAACACCATTGTAGGTCTCCTCTCAGATACTGATGGAATGGGCTACAGAAAGGAGGCCAGAGCCTTGGCTGCATGGTGCTTAGACAACAACCTCTCCTTGAATGTCAGCAAAAAAGGGAGATCATTGTGGACTACCAGAAGTCACAGGAGAGGGAGCATGGCCCTGTTCACATCAACACAACAGAGGAGGAAAGGGTTTGAAACACAAAATTTCTTCCACATTTCCAGCAACCTAAAACGGTCTATCAAGCGGCATCTGTACTTCCACCAGAAACTGAGATGGTTTGGAATGGTTCTAGACATTTAAATAATTAAATTATTATCGCACCTTTGAGAAAATTCCTGGTTGCTAAATCACATCCTGTTTTGCTGGCGACCACAGCAATCATATCAGCTGAGCTCATCATCAGCAAGACATGACACTCCCTACAGGACCTTTACCTGAAACAATGCTGAGAAGAGGCAAAAAAATAATCAAGGACAATAGTCACTCAGGGAGCATCCAGGGCCCCACAAATAGACTCACAATCTTTCCCCAAACCACCA